>NW_025534236.1:175000-245612 GCF_020615455.1 Coregonus clupeaformis | reverse complement strand
ATGGTTGATGAATGTGATATTTGGGTAAAACAAATATGTTGGTGAGGTGGAGGATTTGAACCGGAAAGTTCATAGTGGGTCTGTAGTGGGGAGGGGCTGAATCTGCTGATTCCACTAGTTCACATTCAGCCACATATGTTAATTCAACTAGAAATTGTTATTTTTGGCATCTTACCTAAAACCCCCACTGTGGAGCTAGTTACACACAGTGCTTTAAACATATGTTTTCAACATACAGTGAGGGAAAAAAGTATTTGATCCCCTGCTGATTTTGTACGTTTGCCCACTGACAAAGAACTGATCAGTCTATAATTTTAATGGTAGGTTTATTTGAACAGTGAGAGACAGAATAACAACAAAAAAATCCAGAAAAACACATTTCAAAAATGTTATGAATTGATTTGCATTTTAATGAGGGAAATAAGTATTTGACCCCCTCTCAATCAGATAGATTTCTGGCTCCCAGGTGTCTTTTATACAGGTAACGAGCTGAGATTAGGAGCACACTCTTAAAGGGAGGGCTCCTAATCTCAGCTTGTTACCTGTATAAAAGACACCTGTCCACAGAAGCAATCAATCAATCAGATTCCAAACTCTCCACCATGGCCAAGACCAAAGAGCTCTCCAAAGATGTCAGGGACAAGATTGTAGACCTACACAAGGCTGGAATGGGCTACAAAGACCATCGCCAAGCAGCTTGGTGAGAAGGTGACAACAGTTGGTGCGATTATTCGCAAATGGAAGAAACACAAAAGGACTGTCAATCTCCCTCGGCCTGGGGCTCCATGCAAGATCTCACCTCGTGGAGTTGCAATGATCATGAGAAAGGTGAGGAATCAGCCCAGAACTACACGGGAGGATCTTGTCAATGATCTCAAGGCAGCTGGGACCATAGTCACCAAGAAAACAATTGGTAACACACTATGCCGTGAAGGACTGAAATCCTGCAGTGCCCGCAAGGTCCCCCTGCTCAAGAAAGCACATATACATGCCCGTCTGAAGTTTGCCAATGAACATCTAAATGATTCAGAGGAGAACTGGGTGAAAGTGTTGTGGTCAGATGAGACCAAAATTGAGCTCTTTGGCATCAACTCAACTCGCCGTGTTTGGAGGAGGAGGAATGCTGACTATGACCCCAAGAACACCATCCCCACCGTCAAACATGGAGGTGTAAACTGCTAAGGGGACAGGACAACTTCACCGCATCAAAGGGACGATGGACGGGGCCATGTACCGTCAAATCTTGGGTGAGTACCTCCTTCCCTCAGCCAGGAGATTGAAAATGGGTCGTGGATGGGTATTCCAGCATGACAATGACCCAAAACACACGGCCAAGGCAACAAAGGAGTGGCTCAAGAAGAAGCACGTTAAGGTCCTGGAGTGGCCTAGCCAGTCTCCAGACCTTAATCCCAGACCTTAATGGAGGGAGCTGAAGGTTTGAGTTGCCAAACGTCAGGCTCGAAACCTTAATGACTTGGAGAAGATCTGCAAAGAGGAGTGGGACAAAATCCCTCCTGAGATGTGTGCAAACCTGGTGGCCAACTACAAGAAACGTCTGACCTCTGTGATTGCCAACAAGGGTTTTGCCACCAAGTACTAAGTCATGTTTTGCAGAGGGGTCAAATACTTATTTCCCTCACTCTGTAGCTCAATTTGTAGAGCATGGCGCTTGTAACGCCAGGGTAGTGGGTTCGATCCCCGGGACCACCCATACGTAAAAATGTATGCACACATGACTGTAAGTCGCTTTGGATAAAAGCGTCTGCTAAATGGCATATTATTTATTATTATTAAAATGCAAATCAATTTATAACATTTTTGACATGCGTTTCTCTGTATTTTTTTGTTGTTATTCTGTCTCTCACTGTTCAAATAAACCTACCATTAAAATTATAGACTGATAATTTCTTTGTCAGTGGGCAAACGTACAAAATCAGCAGGGGATCAAATACTTTTTTCCCTCAATGTACATATTTGAAACACATTGACATACTGTACATGATTACATTGTGCATGTTCATTTATACAGTAATTATTATTCAACATGTCTTCACAAGGGATTTGAACTCACAACCTCTTGGTTCATGGCATTCTGATCTTCCTGCTACGCCACCATGTCTGTGTCAATCATCATTGATTTGATTTACTTATTTAAGCAATTTTAGGTATTTCTGTATAGTTGTCTAATATTGGTGGGGCATATTACTCTGTTTTAATGTTACTCCTTAATCACTATGATAAATACAATTGTTTTTCTTGAGTGTACTTTTATCAGAGCTGAGATTTACTTTGAAGTGCAAAGTGTAGCAATACAGGTTAAATCAGTTATCGACACAGACATGGTGGAGCAGGTTGATTGGAATGCTGTGACCAAGAGGTTGTGAGTTCCCCCACTAATTACTGTATAAATGAACATGCACAATGTAATTGTGTATGTAAGTTGAAAACATTGTATGTTAAAAGCACTGTGTGTGTAACTAACTATACTGAACAAAAATATAAACGCAACATGTAAAGTGTTGGTCCCATGTTTCATGAGCTGAACTAAAATGTTCCATATGCACAAAAAGCTTATTTCTCTAAAATGTTGTGCACAAATTTGTTTACATCCCTGTTAGGGAGCATTTCTCCTTTGCCAAGATAATCCATCCACCTGACAGGTGTGGCATATCAAGAAGCTGATTAAACAGCATGATCATTACACAGGTGCACCTTGTGCTGGGGATAATAAAAGGCCATTCTAAAATGTGCAGTTTTGTCACACAAACACAATGCCACAGATGACTCAAGTTTTGAGGGAGCGTGAAATTGGCATGCTGACTACAGGAATGTCCACCAGAGCTGTTGCCAGAGAATTGAATGTTCATTTCTCTACCATAAGCCGCCTCCAACATCGTTTTAGAGAATTTGGCAGTACGTCCAGCCGGCCTCACAACCGCAGACCACGTGCAACCACTCCAGCCCAGGACTTCCACATCCGGCTTCTTCACCTGCAGGATGTCTGAGACCAGCCACCCAGATAGCTGATGAAACTGTGGGTTTGCACAACCAACGAATTTCTGCACAAACTTGTCGTCCTCACCAGGGTCTTGACCTGACTGCAGTTCGGCGTCGTAACCGATTTCAGTGGGGAAATGCTCACCTTCAATGGCCACTGGCACGCTGTTCTTCACAGATTAATCCCAGTTTCAACTGTCTGGGCAGATGGCAGACAGCGAGCGTGTATGGAGTCGTGTCGGTGAGTAGTTTGCTGATGTTAACGTTGTGAACAGAGTGCCCCATGGTGGCGGTGGGGTTATGGTATGGGCTGGCATAAGCTACGGACAACGAACACAATTGCATTTTATCGATGGCAATTTGATTGCACAGAGATACCGTGACGAGATCCTGAGGCCCATTGTCGTGCCATTCATCCGCTGCCATCACGTCATGTTTCAGCATGATAATGCACGGCCCCATGTCACAAGGATCTGTACACAATTCCTGGAAGCTGAAAATGTCCCAGTTCTTCCATGGCCTGCATACTCACCAGACATGTCCCCCATTGAGAATGTTTGGAATGTTCTGGATCGACGTGTATGACAGCGTGTTCCAGTTCCCACCAATATTAGGCTCCCGAGTGGCGCAGCGGTCTAAGGCACTGCATCTCAGTGCTTGAGGCGTCACTACAGACCCCCTGGTTCAATTCCAGGCTGTATCACAACTGGCCGTGATTGGGAGTCCCATAGAGCGGTGCACAATTGGCCCAGTGTCGTCCGGTGTAGGCCGTCATTGTAAGTAAGAATTTGTTCTTAACTGACATGCCTAGTTAAATAAAGGTAAAATAAAAATATCCAGCAACTTTGCACAGCCATTGAAGAGGAGTGTGACAACATTCCACAGGCCACAATCAACAGCCTGATCAACTTTATGCGAAGGATATGTGTTGCACTACATTAGGTAAATGGTGGTCACACCAGATACCGACTGGTTTTCTGATCCACGCCCCTACTTTTTTTTTTTTAAAGGTATCTGTGACCAACAGATGCATATCTGTATTCCCAGTCATGTGAAATCCATAGATTAGGGCCTAATTAATTCATTTCTGTGATGAGTGTGATGGAAGGAGGCAGGCGCAGGAGGGTAATCACCGAATACAGAGTTTATTCCTTCATTACACAAAATACGCTGGAATAGCGACAAACAAAACAGGCACAGGGGAAACTATCTACCCTGGCAATACACTGTAATGGTATCTCCATACAATACATAGGCACAGGGGAAATATCTACCCTGGCAACAAAATGGTACGAGTAGCTCCACCGAGCTCCACTACTCTCACAATTAAACAATCACTCACAAGGACAAGGGGGCAGAGGGAACACTTATACATGGACTAATGAGGGGATTAGAACCAGGTGTGTGTGATTGACAAGACAAGACAAATGTGATGATGATAATTGGGGTGGCAGTGGTTAGTAAGCCGGTGACGACGAATGCCGAAGCCTACCCAAACAAGGAGGGGAGGCAAATCGTCGTGACAATTTCAATTGACTGATTTCCTTATATGAACTGTAAGTCAGTAAAATCTTTGAAATTGTTGCATGTTGCGTTTATATTTTTGTTAAGTTTATTTCCACAGGCATTTATTTGGTAAAATGACAAAAAAAACAGCTAGTTGAATGAAGATATGAGACAAATTGAGCAAACACATAGTTTTATGTTTACTGAATTTTTGCCTACGTGTTTACATGTTGGAGCTAAGTTTGGGCCAACCAAAACGTAATGCTCACTTAAATTCAGGTATCACTTTGACTGAAAAGTTGGGTAAGAAAAAAAAAGACTGTGGAAGCAGATTTTCTTTTGACTGGGTTTCCAAGAATAGTTTCAAGATGCCAGTAATGCCAAAAAAACCTCTCTCTCTACAAACTCTCTTTCACTCTCCCCTCAAATCCCCCCACACACACACACGCACCAGCAACATATCACCACATTCACTAATGCTATATACCCTCTTCACACTCATTTCCCCAGTGGATGAAACCTACAGCAGTGTTAGCTTGGTATCTCTCTCTCTCTCTGTCCAAAGAAGAAGAGCCGTTAGAGGAAGCTGACAGAGATGTTTGTTTCTTAGAACCGTCCTTCCCCCACTGTCACCCTGGGACAGAAGAGGTCCCCTCCCTAATGGATCAAACAAAGGACATCATTTGTAGGCCAAGTCTTTTTCTGAGCCCCCTCTCCTCAGCTCCGCATACCAATCCAATACAGCCCAAGGAGAAAACCTCTGCGCTAGTGTCTGGGCCGGGGGTTAGAAGGTCTGTTTGCCTCTCCGTCAAGCATCGATTTATCCTTTTCTCCAATTTATTTCCCCTCCACGCCTCTGCGATCCATTCAGTTCTGCCTCTGGGGGGAACAGCCCCGGGAAAGACATTGTCTTCCCAAGTGAACAGGCCCACAACATAGCCTAACACTGACACAACTCATCAAGAACACAGATAGACAACACGGGCCATCTACACTGACTGACTATCTATGACATACATAAAACATACACTACCAGTCAAAAGTTTGGACACACCTACTCACTCATTCATTTTTTACATTGTAGAATAATAGTGAAGACATCAAAACTATGAAATAACACATATCATGTAGTAACCAAAAAAGTGTTAAACAAATCAATATATATTTTATATTTGAGATTCTTCAAATAGTCACCCTTTGCCTTGATGACTGCTTTGCACACTCTTGGCATTCTCTCAACCAGCTTCATGAGGTAGTCATCTGGAATGCATTTCAAATAACAGGTGTGCCTTCTTAAAAGTTAATTTGTGGAATTTCTTTCCTTCTTAATGTGTTTGAGCCAATCAGTTGTGTTGTGACAATGTAGGAGGGTATACAGAAGATAGCCCTATTTGGTAAAAGACCAAGTCAATATTATGGCAAGAACAGCTCAAATAAGCAAAGAGAAACGACAGTCATTAAAATAGTAAAAATAAAGAAAAACCCTTGAATGAGTAGGTGTGTCCAAACTTTTGACTGGTACTGTATATCAGCTTAGACTGAAACATACAGTGTATTGGGAAAGTATTCAGACCCCTTCACTTTTTCCACATTTTGTTACGTTACAGCCTTATTCTAAAATTGATTAAATTGTCAATCAATTTTTTTTCAATCTACACCCAATACCCCATAATGACAAAGCAAAAACAGGTTTTTAGAAAAATAGAAATATCACATTTATATAAGTATTCAGACCCTTTACTCAGTTATTTGTTGAAGCACATTTTGGCAGCGATTACGGCCTTGATTCTTCTTGGGCATGACGCTATAAACTTGGCACACCTGTATTTGGGGAGTTTCTCCCATCCTTCTCTGCAGATCCTCTCAAACTCTGTCAGGTTGGATGGGGAGCATCGCTGCACAGCTATTTTAAGGTCTTTCTAGAGATGTTCGATCTGGTTCAAGTCCGGGCTCTGGCTGGGCCACTCAAGGACATTCAGAAGCCACACCTGCGTTGTCTTGGCTGTGTGTTCCCAGTCCCTGCCGTTGAAAAACATCCCCACAGCATGATGCTGCCACCACCATGCTTCACCGTAGGGATGGTATTGGCCAGGTGATGAGCAGTGCCTGGTTTCCTCAAGACGTGATGCTTGGCATTCAGGCCAAAGAGTTCAATCGTGGTTTCATCAGACCAGAGAATCTTGTTTCTCATGGTCTGAGAGTCCTTTAGGTGCCTTTTAGCAAACTCCAAGCTGGCTTTCATGTGCCTTTTACTTAGGAGTGGCTTCTGTCTGGCCACTCTACCATAAAGGCCTGATTGGTGGAGTGCTGCAGAGATGGTATCCTTCTGGAAGGTTCTCCCATCTCCACAGAGGAACTCTGGAGCTCTGTCAGAGTGAATATAGAGTTCTTGGTCACCTCCCTGACCAAGGCCCTTCTCCCCCGATTGGCCAGCTCTAGGAAGAGTCTTGGTGGTTCCAAACCACTGTGTTCTTGGAGACCTTCAATTCTGCAGAAATGTATTGGTACCCTTCCCCAGACCTGTGCCTCGACACAATCCTGTCTCTGAGTTCTACGGACAATTCCTTCGATCTTGAGTTTTGCTCTGACATGCACTGTCAACTGTGGGACCTTACTGTATATAGACAGGTGTGTGCCTTTCCAAATCATGTCCAATCAATTGAATTTAACACAGGTAGACTCCAATCAAGTTGTAGAAACATCTCAAGGATGATCAAGGAAACAGGATGCACCGGAGCTCAATTTGGAGTCTCATAGCAAAGGGTCTTAATACTTATGTAAATAAGGTATTTCTGTGTTTATTTTATCTGCTAAAATTTCTAAAAACATTATTTCGCTTTGTCATTATGGGGTATTGTGTGTAGATTGAAGATGAAAAACATTCATTTTATCCTTTTTAGAATAAGGCTGTAACGTAACAAAATGTGGAAAAAGTCAAGGGGTCTGAATACTTTCCGAATGCACTGTACTTCACTAACGGAAACCTAAGGTTGTCTCCCTCTGTGACTGGTTATCTACAGAGAGGCATGAAAGACACCCGGTAAAGCGTTGGGCAAGTAACTGAAAAGTCTCTGGTTTGAATCCCCGAGCGGGCAAGGTGGAAAAAAATCTACCATTCTGCCCTTGAGAAAGGCAGTTAACCCCCAACAACTGCTCCCTGGGCGCTGATGACGTCAATTAAAGCAGCCCCCTGCACCTCTCTGATTCAGAGGCGTTGGGTTGAATGCATTCAGTTGTGCAACTGACTAGGCATTCCCTTTCCCCCTTTAAAGTACTTTGCCTTTTAATTTTCATTGAATAATAAACAGTGCAATCAGTGGCCTCATACTATAATGTATATTTTGTAAATGATGGTAATCATGAACCACCAACATACAAAACAACATTCCCAGTGAGGTAACACTACTCCGCACACACACACACACACACACACACACACGCACACACGCACACACGCTTGTCTGAAAGCCATTCTTCACTCTGTCAACGTCTGGCACTTCCTTACACCTGAAGTTGATCAATGTAGATTTGTCCAGGGGGAAATTGAAATCCATAGGAAATTAGGTGGCGCCAGTGATTTATTGTAATAGTAAATCACTGTGTGTGATGTGTATGTGTGTGTGTAGTTAACACACTTCTAGAACAGTGTGCAAACTTGTGTGTGTGTGTGTGTGCCCGTGGTGCAGTATACAGTGGGGAAAAAAAGTATTTAGTCAGCCACCAATTGTGCAAGTTCTCCCACTTAAAAAGATGAGAGAGGCCTGTAATTTTCATCATAGGTACACGTCAACTATGACAGACAAAATGAGAAAAAAAATTCCACAAAATCACATTGTAGGATTTTTAATGAATTTATTTACAAATTATGGTGGAAAATAAGTATTTGGTCAATAACAAAAGTTTCTCAATACTTTGTTATATACCCTTTGTTGGCAATGACACAGGTCAAATGTTTTCTGTAAGTCATCACAAGGTTTTCACACACTGTTGCTGGTATTTTGGCCCATTCCTCCATGCAGATCTCCTCTAGAGCAGTGATGTTTTGGGGCTGTCGCTGGGCAACACGGACTTTCAACTCCCTCCAAAGATTTTCTATGGGGTTGAGATCTGGAGACTGGCTAGGCCACTCCAGGACCTTGAAATGCTTCTTACGAAGCCACTCCTTCGTTGCCCGGGCGGTGTGTTTGGGATCATTGTCATGCTGAAAGACCCAGCCACGTTTCATCTTCAATGCCCTTGCTGATGGAAGGAGGTTTTCACTCAAAATCTCACGCTACATGGCCCCATTCATTCTTTCCTTTACACGGATCAGTCGTCCTGGTCCCTTAGCAGAAAAACAGCCCCAAAGCATGATGTTTCCACCCCCATGCTTCACAGTAGGTATGGTGTTCTTTGGTGTTCTTTGGTGTTCTATGGTGTTCTTTGTCCTCCAAACACGACGAGTTGAGTTTTTACCAAAAAGTTTGACCATATGACATTCTCCCAATCCTCTTCTGGATCATCCAAATGCACTCTAGCAAACTTCAGACGGGCCTGGACATGTACTGGCTTAAGCAGGGGGACACGTCTGGCACTGCAGGATTTGAGTCCCTGGCGGCGTAGTGTGTTACTGATGGTAGGCTTTGTTACGTTGGTCCCAGCTCTCTGCAGGTCATTCACTAGGTCCCCCCGTGTGGTTCTGGGATTTTTGCTCATTGTTCTTGTGATCATTTTGACCCCACGGGGTGAGATCTTGCATGATTATCAGTGTTCAGTGGTCTTGTATGTCTTCCATTTCCTAATAATTGCTCCCACAGTTGATTTCTTCAAACCAAGCTGCTTACCTATTGCAGGTTCAGTCTTCCCAGCCTGGTGCAGGTCTACAATTTTTTTTCTGGTGTCCTTTGACAGCTCTTTGGTCTTGGCCATAGTGGAGTTTGGAGTGTGACTGTTTGAGGTTGTGGACAGGTGTCTTTTATACTGATAACAAGTTCAAACAGGTGCCATTAATACAGGTAACGAGTGGAGGACAGAGGAGCCTCTTAAAGAAGAAGTTACAGGTCTGTGAGAGCCAGAAATCTTGCTTGTTTGTAGGTGACCAAATACTTATTTTCCACCATAATTTGCAAATAAATTCATAAAAAATCCTACAATGTGATTTTCTGGATTTTTTTTTCTCAATTTGTCTGTCATAGTTGACGTGTACCCATGATGAAAATTACAGGCCTCTCTCATCTTTTTAAGTGGGAGAACTTGCACAATTGGTGGCTGACTAAATACTTTTTTTCCCCACTGTACCTTGCGTTGGCGCGGGACGGGGATGTCATCAGTGCCCACCTTCCTGTCTCTCTCTAGCTCAAAGGCCCACTGGATCAGGTCCTGAGGTGGGTGACTGTCCCGAACATACAGCCCCGCCTGAGGGACAGGGTGGTACGCACCCATGGACCAAAAACTCTACAGGGGCTCTTCTAAGAGAGGGAAAAGAGAGGGGGGAGACACAGAACATCATTATAATATTGTATGTGTGTTTATATTTGTGTGCGTGAGTGCATGCATGCGTGCTTTGTGCGTGAGCGAGTGAGAGAGAGAGAGTATGTTTGTGTGCATGCCTATAAAATAGACACACAAACATACTGTACATATGTAAAATAATGTATATTATGCATACATGTATATGACTGAAGGGTACACGGTATGAGACTGACTGTCTGTATGCATTTGAATGCGACAGACGGTAGAGATTGTGTGAACTCAGTTAAAGATTTGGCCCTTGCTCTTCTCAGGTACACCGTTCCATCCTGGCTTGTTTTGTCCAGATTTAATTGCTTTTTTTATGGGGAAAAAGAAGACAACAAGGCGTTCCGACACAGTGGAGGCTGCGTCTAATGGAGGGGTGTAATTGTGAATGGAGGCATTCATTTGGAGACGTGGCCCATGAATCGCTCTGCACAATGCCCAGCGCCAGGATGCTCAGATCACCATTGCTCTCACACACACACACACACACACATACACACATTCACACAAACGCGCACACACAAGCATGCACGCAGGCAGACAGACAGACACACCTGACGCAGTGCACACACACACACACACACAGATGCTCAGATCACCACTGTTCAGGGGAGGAGGGTAATCACACCTCCACAGAGACAGAGCGAGCAGGGAGAGGAGAGGGGGAGGAGGAGAAGAGACGGAGACAGGAGGGGAGGAGAAGAGGAAGGCAGACTGGAAGAGGAGGAGGGGGAGAAGGATAGACGAGGCTTGAGAGACAGGGGAGGAGGAGATAAGAAGAGAGTGGTGAAATTGATGTTTCCTACCATTTGATTTGGGTGAGAGAGCCCAGGAGGCATATCAGATAGAGAGCCAGTGCCTATACAAACACTCACACACGCACGCACACACGTACACAAACACTCACACACCCAACCAAGAAAAACATAATGGCCTAAAGCCTTACAGATACAAATAAACACATACAGTAGCCTATTATACAAACAGGTAAAGAACAACACACAGTAAAGCATCTCCTACACACACACACACACACACACACAGCACACTTGTCACCAGCGCAGAGCTGCTACTCTAGAGGAACATCAGGAACAAACATCTCAATTAAACACACCGTCCCTGTTCAATTACTGCCACATAATCACAGCAATTTACTTTCACTTACAACACACACACAGCCACCAACAAGCAGCGAGAGAGAGAGAAACACACGCAGAATCACCCAGACAGCACACTCACAAAGACAATATCTAGCTTTCATCCTACACATGGAAGTATGCAGCAACATACCTGTTGCCTTAATGCAGCAGCATACTGTACAGAGGGAAAAAACATGCGCGCACGCACACACACACACACACACACACACACACACACACACACACACTCACACACACACACAGTATGGCTATATTGAGTGGCACTGACTAATAGTTAACTATACATAATTATGGCTGTAATGATGGCTTACTGTAGCGTCTTAACACCAGCAACCTCATCAGGTTTTGGCTTAGGTGTTGGACAGACAGGCACAGGGTTGCAGTCACACTTGGAAACCCCACAAATTGCAATTCTATGAGATCCTTTGTGATGGAATTGACCACTTCATGTTCTTTTGGTGTCTCCATGTTATCTGACACTTTATCTCTCTCTCACAGTATCTGTTTAACACCCTTCTAACACACTTGTTCATCGGAGATTGGATAGAGATGTGTGTGTGTGTTGTTTTGTGAGTATCTGTGCCTTTGTGTGTTTGTGTGTGTGTATGTGTTTTTGTACGTGTGTGTTTGTGTGTGTGTGTGTGTGTTCATAAAAGTGTCTGTTCAGTCTGCACGGGTTTGCGCAGGCAGATTGCTCAAGAGCGACTTCGAAATTGGAGGTCTATTCACGTCCTGGGGACATCAGGAAAAGCCTTCAAAATCACCCACTAGGGGCAACAGTGAGCGCTATTATCATCAAGTAGGCTTGGGTTTTTCTTGGGTATTGTGAACGAGGGTAGCGGATGGGCGTGTGACTGGATTGGAAGGTTGCGTGTTTGATCCCAGTGGTGGACACTCGTTTTTAATTGTTTTCTTTTAACCTTGTCCCAAACCTTAACCCTTACCTTAACCATTCGGAATTACTGCCTAAACTTTATGTTTTAACCCTATCGAAAACCTTAACCCTTAACCTTCTAAATTAGACGTTTGGAGCAACTTCGAAATTTGACGTTTTGAGAAACGTGGATAAATGTCTAATTCTGCAGTGAGACTGCGAGAGCTGGTTGTATTTGCGTTCCCAGTTCAAAGTGTGTCTTCACACGGACAGCAGATGGACTACAGCTAGATCCAGGGATGAAGAGATGGATAGAGAGAGTGAGGAGGGAGAGGAAGAGAGAGAGGGGGAACGAAAGAGGAGGTGGGCTATGAAACGGCTTGCGTGTCTCTGTCACAGCACCATCTCCTACCTCTTAAACACGGCCCCTGGCCTGCCCCGGCCTGGCGCGGGAGTGTGTGTGTGTGTGTGTGTGAGATGTGTGTGTGTGTGCCTGTATGTGTGTGTGTGTGTGCATGTGTGTGTATGTGTGTGTCTGTATGTGTGTGAGTATGTGTGTGTGTGTGTGTGTGTGCGTGTGTGAGGGCACCGGGGAGCTGACATACACTGAGGAGGGGGGCGCCAGGGGTCTGCCGGGGTCACTCCGTAATTACACATCAGACTTCCCCTGGTCACCACCTGCCACCGCGGCCAAGAGAAATGACTGCAGTTATCACAGAGGGGAGGAGAGGAGAGGAGGGGAGAGAAGTTGGAGAGACGGATAAGAGAGAGAGAAACATACTGTAGAACTGACTTCACTACAGTTACTGTGCAGCAGTGGTGAAACGGTGGTGGACTCACAGTGGGTACAAGGAGAGGGAGACTTTCCTGATGGGCGATATAGAGAGTGGACAGACAGACGGATGGATGGAAGAACGAACAGAAAGACAGACAGACAGAAAGACAGACAAAATGACACAGATACAAACACACACACAGATGCCTCGTACCGTGCAGTCTCCTTTGTGGGTTGTAGGTGCCGTAGAGGAGCAGTGTGACACTGAGGAGGGTTCCCGCTGCCTCCACTGAGCTAACCCTCACACAGCGGCCCACTGACCCCTTGGTGTCTGTCACCTGGGGGCCCGGGACACAGCACTGTTCCAAACAGCACAGGCCAAACACACACCATGACTGTCAAACTAATATCAACACTTTACACACAGAAACACTTAGCTAATACAGAATTTATACTGAACAAAAATATAAAACGCAACATGCAACAATTTCAAAGATTTACAGTTCATAGAAGGAAATCAGCCGATTGAAATAAATAAATTAGGCCCTAATCTATGGATTTTACATGACTGGGCAGGGGCGCAGTCATGGGTGGGCCTGTGAGGGCATATGCCCACCCACTGGGGAGCCAGGCCCAGCCAATCAGAATGAGTTTTTCCCAGTGGAGGCTGCTGAGGGAGGACGGCTCATAATAATGGCTGGAACGGAGCAAATTGAATGGCATCAAACACATGGAAACCATGTGTTTGATGTATTTGATACCATTCGACTTAGCCCATCCTCCCCAATTAAGGTGCCACCAACCTCCTGTGATTTTTCCCTACAAAAGGGCTTTATTACAGACAGAAATACTCCTCAGCACCCGCCCCCTCATCAGACGATCCCGCAGGTGAAGAAGCCGGATGTGCAGGTCCTGGGCTGGTGTGGTTACACATGGTCTGCGGTTGTGAGGCCGGTTGGACGTACTGACAAATTCTCTGAAACGGCATTGAAGGCGGCTTATGGTAGAGAAATGAATATAAAATTATCAGGCAACAGCTCTGTTGGACATTACTGCAGTCAGCATTCCAATTGCACGCTCCTTCAAAACTTGAGACATCTGTGGCATTGTGTGACAAAACTGCACATTTTAGTGGCCTTTTATTGTCCCCAGTACAAGGTGCACCTGTGTAATGATCATGCCGTTTAATCAGCTTCTTGATATGCCACACCTGTCAGGTGGATGGATTATCTTGGCAAAGGAGAAATGCTCACTAACAGGGATGTAAACACATTTGTGCACAACATTTTAGAGAAATAAGCTTTTTGTGTGTATACAGAATTTCTGGGATCTTTTATTTCGGCTGATGAAATATGGGACCAACACTTTACATGTTGCGTTAATATTTTTGTTCAGTATATACACAGCATTTCGTATTATGTCTTCACAGAATTTCTACAATCTAATCTTAATAGACCTTGTTATCTACACCGTAACACTGTCAATGTGTGTATAGCATACACATGTATTGTCAGGTACTAGGCCCTAGGGCAACAATAAGTCAAACACACACAAACAGTCCAACATAGTATTGCCCAGTCCATTTGTGTGGCATTGACCACACTGGCTGTGTGTTTGTGTGTTGAGGGAGTGTGTGTGTGTGTGTTGAGGGAGTATGTGAGGGGAACAGAGGCCATTCCCAGCAGCCCCCAGCTGAGCGCAGCATTGATTTGTTGTTGGTAAACAAACCGTGTGATGCCACAGGTGGGTCGATAGCCGGCCGTCCATGGCTGAGAGGAGAGAGAGGAGACCATGCTCTAATGTAGGGCCGGATCGCTTTCTGACACTAATAGTCTCACAGGTGACATGGAAACCCGAATTCCAATCAATTCAATTATATTCAATTCACTCTTATTTCCCTGACGTGTGACTTTATGCTAAAATATACTATAACATCACAATCATAGATCATGTGGAGGCTACTGAGGGGAGGACGGCTCATAATAAAGGCTGGAATGGAGTTACTGGAATGGTATCAAGCACGTTTTTATTTGTTTTCATGTGTTTGATACCATTCCTTTCACTCCATTCCAGCCATTATTTTGAGTTGTCCTCCCCTCAGCAGCCTCCACTGATATGGAGCTATGATTGATGATTTATAGGTGATGCTCAGTATATCTGATTGGTTTGTTTGTTTGTCTGTCTGTGTCTAACAAGAGTTTCTTTGTTGGATTTGTGTGATGGGTGAGTAGAAGGAGTCAGGCGCAGGAGGGTAAATCACAGAATAACAGGATTTATTCCGGAATACAGAGTTACGCAGTAAAGCGTCAAAACAGTCCAGTGCGCAAAACAGGTGCACTGGAACCAACAAGGCACACAGGGAAAATAACCCGGCAATACAAAATACAAGGAGCTCCACCGAGCTTCACTATCCTCACAATAAACAATCACACACAAAGACAAGGGGGCAGAGGGAACACTTATACAGGTACTGATGAGGGGATATGAACAAGACAAAACCAATGGAATGATGAAATGAGGAGCGGCAGTGGCTAGAAGGCCGGTGATGACGAACGCCGAAGCCTGCCCGAACAAGGAGAGAGGGGCAGCTTCGGAGGGAGTCGTGACAATTTGCTTTGAATATCAAATGTAGCTATGTCATAATAATCCCCTGTTGTCTGTACAGATGTTCTGGGACTAGTATTTGTGTATTTTGGGAAATGTGTACTATTTGAAATTGCACGTTTAGTTGTATATGTAAGATATAAAAAATGGAAAGGGAGAGGCAATAGAAGTGACTAATACTTTGAGACAATACAGAGGGAGAAACAGGTAGGCTACATTATAAGAAACAAAAGCACCTAGGGCCAGATTCCGATTTAGGAAATGTACGCCTTTTTTATACATGCCTTTCCTACGCACTTCTCAGTAGTTGGTATTCAGACTTACCTTATGAAGGTGCGTAATGGGCTTTACAGGCGTGGTTCCGTTGCGCGCGGGGCCCTGTGTAGCTCAGTTGGTAGAGCATGGCGCTTGCAACGCCAGGTTTGTGGGATCGTTTCCCACGGGGGGCCAGTATGAAAAAAAAAAACATATGTATGCACTCACTAACTGTAAGTCGCTCTGGATAAGAGCGTCTGCTAAATGACTAAAATGTAAATGTAGAATGTAAATGTAATTCAACCAGTGAAAATCCTCCCACTTGCTGGATTTTCTCGTGGAGTTTTCATTCAATAGAGTTTTTGGTAAATATATCTTAAGCCACCCCTTTAAATACAGTGTACCTTTTAGTTGGAGTTTTGTCGACATACTCAATAGAATATATCGAGAGAACGGGTTCAGAATATTAGGGATCAATGAAAGAAAGCCATTTAAATATATCCATATTTGGTTAGGAAAGTATTTATGAATCATAAAAAACAGGTTTGAAGAGCCTTAACGCACGAAAGAAAGAAAACAGTGGTTTGATTAATTCTAAAAATTGACAAATTCAGTTCTTTAACCCATGGTAATGTTGGAAGATTAGTGTACATATAATTATAATAGGGAGAATAGTGTCCAATAGTAGGCTATACCCTGTATTGCCTGCACTAACCATGGAACTGTGTGATGACACAGCCAAGTATTGCGCCATGCGTCGGGTTCAAACTGTTACGGCTTGGTCTGCGCTCCATAACGATTAAATTAGCCTACATGTCTTCAAAACAAATATGATCAACTGTTACTAATGATCCTCATCAACAACCACATGGCCGTGAAGGCTTGTACAGAGGAAGCAAATGAAGGTAAACGAAACAATGTCATTAAATGGAATGATAATGTAGGCTATACCAACTGAAGGGAACTAACAGTAAATTTGCAGTTGAATATGTGTTGTTATTAGGCCTACTGCCGGTCGATACTGATAGTGGCTAACATTTAACATGATAGAAATACCAAACAGAGAAAGTCGGGGTAGCCTATAATTCAGACATTCGAGAGTTCCCAGCCCTGCAAGTTAAAAGGCCTTACATTTTAAATTCTGCATGATGGCACAGGATTTGTGGGAAAGTTGATATGTTGATATGCTTCAGTTTGCTGCATATGACTGATTTCACATTTGTCTCCAGTGATTATAAGGTAAAATATATTTAAAACAAGTGTAATATATATTTACAATTCCCTTATCCAAATGGATTACTCATTTACCTAGCTCTTATCAATAGCTTTTTTCAAGTTGTAAATTACAGTGCGTGTAGAATGGTGTTATTTCGATTGGAAAAAATCAAGTGGATGTTCTTTCCACTTGGAACCGGTAGGTTCGCTAGACCTTATTCATTGTTTCCTTGCGCCTAAAGGTTGTGGAATCATTAGGGAATTAAAGTCAAGGTCAGAATACGGGGTATCTGTAGACACACCTCCGCCACACCTCCATTTATTCGCTCTCCACCCAAAACTAATAGCAGGTGAATAGCACACCATTCCAAGGTCAGAATAGGCACAGAGAGAAAAGTGCATAAAAAGGGTATTACATTCCATTTACGTGTGCTTAACTCAGGTCGGAATTGGGCCCATAGCGAGAGTGAGGTGGGGGGCGATTACAAAGACATAGAGAGGTATAGGGTACATAGAGAGAAGGAGATTAGAGATGAAGCATCAGAGATCATAAGAGATAGACCAAGAAGTAGTTGATTGCTGGAGATCAAGAGGAAGACAGGATGGGAAAGACTGAAAAGACAGAAAAGAAGAAGAAGCACGTGTGAGTGAAAGACAGGGTGAGAGAAAGTTTGAGTGTGAAAAAGGAGGAAGAGTAAGACAGAGAGAAAGAGAGAAATACAGTGAGGGAAAAAAAGTATTTGATCCCCTGCAGATTTTGTACGTTTGCCCACTGACAAAGAAATGATCAGTCTATACATGTAATGGTAGGTTTATTTGAACAGTGAGAGACAGAATAACCGAATTCTCCACCTGCTTCTGGCCATCCTGGCATTGGTCGGACAGTGCGCTGTCTTAGTGGGAAGTACTGGTGGCCCACCTTAGCTCAGGACGTGAGGCTTTATGTTTCTTCCTGTTCGGTGTGCGCTCAGTGCAAGGCACCTAGACACCTGCCCAGAGGTAAATTACAACCTCTCCCCGTTCCACAGCGGCCGTGGTCACACCTATCGGTGGACTTTGTTACAGATCTTCCTCCGTCACAGGGTAACACCACGATCCTGGTCGTTGTGGATCGGTTTTCTAAGTCCTGTCGTCTCGTTCCTTTGCCCGGTCTCCCTACTGCCCTACAGACCACAGAGGCCCTGTTTACACACGTCTTCCGGCACTACGGGGTGCCTGAGGATATAGTGTCTGATCAGGGTCCCCAGTTCACATCGAGGGTCTGGAAGGCGTTTATGGACCATCTGGGGGTCTCGGTCAGCCTGACCTCAGGTTTTCACCCCGAGAGTAATGGGCAGGTGGAAAGAGTAAACCAGGATGTGGGTAGGTTTCTGAGGTCGTATTGCCAGGACCGGCAGGGGGATTGGTCAGTTTACATCCCCTGGGCAGAAATGGCTCAAAATTCCCTCCGCCACTCCTCCACTGACCTGTCTCCCTTTCAGTGTGTACTAGGTTACCAGCCGGTCCTGGCACCGTGGCATCAGAGCCAGATCGAGGCTCCTGCGGTGGATGAATGGTTTCAGCGCTCGGAGGAGACATGGAACGCTGCCCATGTACGCCTGCAAAGGGCGATTAGGAGACAGAAGGCGAGTGCCGACCGCCACCGCAGTGAGGCTCCGGTTTATGCACCGGGGGACCGGGTCTGGCTCTCGACCCGAAACCTGCCCCTTCGCCTGCCCTGCCGGAAGCTGGGTCGGCGGTTTGTGGGGCCCTTTAAAGTCCTGAGGAGGTTGAACGAGGTTTGTTATAGGTTACAGCTCCCCCTGATTACCGTATAAACCCCTCGTTCCATGTGTCTCTCCTCAGGCCGGTGGTAGCTGGTCCGCTCCAGGAGTCTGAGGTGCGGGAGGTTCCTCCGCCCCCATTGGACATTGAGGGGGCACCGGCGTACTCGGTCCGTTCCATCATGGATTCGAGGCGTCGGGTTGGAGGCCTGCAGTATCTCGTGGAGTGGGAGGGGTACGGTCCGGAGGAACGGAGCTGGGTTCCCAGGAGGGACATCCTCGATCCCTCCTTGTTAAGGGAGTTCCATCGTCGTCATCCGACTCGCCCTGCTCCGCGTCCTCCTGGCCGTCCCCGAGGCCGGTGTCGACGCACGGCTGGAGCCGCGCGTCAGGGGGGTACTGTCACGGAAACGGCCGAGGCTGCCCCTCCTCCTCGTTCGGGCAGGCTTCGGCGGTCGTCGTCGGAGTACTAGCTGCCACCGATCGATGTTTCTGTGTCTCACTAGTTCTGTCTGTATTGTTCACACCTGTTACCCATTAGGCTTATTAGTTTCCCTATATTACCTCTGTTTTCCCTCCTGAGTGTGTGCGTGATTGTTCTTCTTACGTCATCTGTTAAGCTGTTGTTTTTGCTCTTCCCTGCGTGGAGGGTTTGCTATATTTACTTGGAGTCGAGTAAAGCCATTAATTCTCAGTTCTGTGTCCTGCGCCTGATTCCGTTTCCCCACTGCACCCAGACGCTGACACCTAGCCAGTCTCCAGACCTTAATCCCATAGAAAATCTGTGGAGGAAGCAGAAGGTTCGAGTTTCCAAACATCAGCCTCGAAACCTTAATGACTTGGAGAAGATCTGCAAAGAGGAGTGGAACAAAATCCCTCCTGAGATGTGTGCAAACCTGGTGGCCAACTACAAGTGTCACGGGTTACAAAGCCAGAACCCAGAAGCAGACCAGGACAAGGTGAGTTGAAACGAAGGTGAATATTTATTTAACAGATTCAAAAGCGATGCTGAATAATCCAGGGAACAGAGCGGTCGGCGGAGATGAGTTGGTGGGGGTGCAGTGACAGGTCCAATAATGGCTCGGCAGCCGCCGACCACCAGGCAGGGGTTGGGTGAAGGTTCCGGGTGAGTGACTGCAGATAGAACATAACGGAGGTAAGTACACAGCAAGCCAACAAGGTGCAAAACAACAAAACTAACGCTAGAAGCTCCAAGGCTGATACACTGACAAACATACTGTTCATGGCTAACGATCCGGCAGGGAATGGATGTCAGGTCAGAGCTTAAAAAGGGTGAAGATCAGGACCAGGTGTGCAGATCGCTGATGGGATGCAGGTGCGGTTAATCAGGAGAGCTCCCGCCTAGCAACGTCGCCCGGCAACCAGGCAGGGAGCGTTCCAGAATCCTCAGGAAACTGGAGATTCCGAGCAGAAAATGACAACACAGGCAGGAACCGACTCAGGATGCAGGGTTCATGACAACAAGAAACGTCTGACCTCTGTGATTGCCAACAAGGGTTTTGCCACCAAGTACTATGTCATGTTTTGCAGAGGGGTCAAATACTTATTTCCCTCATTAAAATGCAAATAAATGTATAACATTTTTGACATGCGTTTTTCTGGATGTTTTTGTTGTTATTCTGTCTCTCACTGTTCAAATAAACCTACCATAAAAATTATAGACAGATCATGTCTTTGTCAGTGGGCAAACGTACAAAATCAGCAGGGGATCAAATACTTTATCCTTCACTGTATATATACAGAGAAAGTGTGCGATTGAGTAAAAGAGATAGCGAGAAAGAGGGAGCGAGAGAGAGAGAGAGAGTGCTGTGGAGGATGCCAGCAGAAGTCTTGCTGGGCTTACATATGTAAAGCAACGGGGGCCCAGCAGTGTGTGAGACTGGAGGTTCTGGCTGAACCTGAGCTTCTCTCTGCTCCCTCTACTGCATCAATCATCCACAACAGGGCTACGGTGGCCGCTCAGCACGCTGGGAGCCACGCACACATACGCACACACACACGCACACACGCACACGATAACAACAACACACACATACATGCCACAAACGCATACACACAAATACAGCTCAATTGGTAGAGCATGGCGCCTGTAACGCCAGGGTAGTGGGTTCGATCCCCGGGACCACCCATACGTAAAAATGTATGCACACATGACTGTAAGTCGCTTTGGATAAAAGCGTCTGCTAAATGGCATATTATTATTATTATTATTATTATTATAAATGCGAGCACATACACACACACACTCAGAGGTACCCTGTGCCCACAGGGTGCCCTCAGCCCTGACCATCTGCGATGCAGTGCCAACATACACTGTGGGTGATATTCACATAGAGGGCCACTCCCCCCCAAAAAGAAAAATAACTACCCACAAAGGACAGTTGGATTGCTTGATCTCCCCAAACTCATTATACATGGAAATGCATGCAAATGCATGCACCTTTAGAAATCCACCTTGGGCCAGAGTGAGTGTTTGTGTGCTTGTGAGAATAAATGTGTATTTGAGTGTATTTTGCTATAACTGTTTATGTGTCAGTTCCCTGGGTCATTTTGGGGGCATAGAAGGAGGGAGGGAAATCCAGATGTGCCACCTGGGACTGTATTAGTATATATATCATCTGTCAGTCACAAACCATGCCAGCCACACTGCTGTAGGCTAAACACACGTATTGTATTACTCCAGCAGTTAGTTCTCTATCCAGCTCTATCCAGTCTACTGGGAATAGGGATCTCTCCTCTAAAAACTCTAAAGCCGAGCCATACTACCATGTCATCCATGTGGGCACCAGGGGCTGTGGTGTGCTGAGGGGGCAGAGAGGGGGCAGTTGTGAGCCAGAGGAGGTTGAGCAGGAGTGTGTGTGTGTTTGTCGGTCTGTGTGTGTATGTGTGTTCGATATCAGTGTGCCAGTGTGTGTGTGTGTGTGTGTGTGTGTGTGTGTGTGTACACGCGTGTCTCTGTGCGTGTCTCCATGCATGGGTACTAGTCTTTATTGTCATAGAAACCAACAATACACAAAGCAAGTGGGTCTAAATTGTCATACTGTACTTTATTTCCTATGTGACGTTACCTCAGTTTCACACTGCAGAAGGGCAACAGTGTTCTACTGAGCAGGGATATATTCATGTACACTAATGTTCCTACTCTAGTGTAAACAAACCAGCCAGCTTCCTCTGCTTCCTCTGGGCTATTACAGAGGAGGGTTAGAGACTGGGCAGGTTGAGAGAGAGAAAGGAGGAAGAGAGAAAGAGAGAGAGAGAGAGAGAGCAGAAAAAAAGAGAGCTCAAAGAGAGAGAATGAGCAAAAAAGAGGGGGAGAGAAAGAGAGAGAGCGAGCGGGAACTCAGAGAGAGAAAGAGAGAGAGAGAGAGAGAGAGTCTACCATGTCTTACAGCGTTTACTGCCCTGCGGTGATATCCTTCAGCGTGCTGGAAAGTCACGGCGCGGAGCCTTCCTTTTTCTCTTTCAATTCCATCTGGCTCTTTCACCACCACGCTCTTTGACAATTGTCATCATGACAAATCAATAAAGACTATCTCCAGTCCTGCCAGAAACACCCCTCCAGCCCCCTCCAACCCTCCAGCCCCCTCCACCCCTCCAGCCCCCTCCAACCCTCCAGCCTCCTCCACCCCCTCCACTGTCCTTGAGTAAAACACTGATACAGGAGATAGCTGTGTTAAATCCTCTCCTAGTCTGTGTGGTAGGGCATCCCTCTCTCTGTGGCCAAGTGTGTAGTGCAAAGTGTGCATTGTATTCTATGTATTCATATTTGTGTTCATATTTACGGTAAGTGTGTGTGTGTGTGCTGTGTGTGTGCTGAGATACAGTAAGTTGTTGTGTGTGTGTGTGTATGCATACGAACAGTATGTGTTGTCTGTCGGCTGATTTACAGTAAGCTGCTGTGCGTTAAGGGTTGTGTTGTGCGCTGTGTGCGCTGATTAGCAGTGTGTTAAGCTGTGCCAAGCTGTGCCGAGCATCGTCAGCTCCCATTGTTAATGTGTGTTGAGGACTGTGACTCTAGCCATGGTAATGAGCCTGTGTGTCGCTCTGCTGTGTTCTCTGTGTCTCCACAGCGTTGGGCCTGAGTAATTGGTCACAAAGGGGACAGTAAATCTGCAGGAGGACGTGAGTGTGTGTGTGTGTAGGGAGGGGGGAGGTCCCTTTCATCTCGCCAGCTTTTTTCTATAAACCTCCAACTGTTTACAAGGCCTGATTCCCATTTGACCTACACATGCACACACACAACCATGCACGCACGCACGCAAACACACACACACACTAAATGACCTCACCCACTTTGTCTCATTGTTGTCTGCATCGCATGACAGTGAGTCTGGAGTGGAATTGGTCATTCAGTGGAATGGACCAGGGATTCTTAATTTCTATTCCATTTAGTCCCTTCGACAATATCAAACATCACTCAGTAAATCCATGAATGTATCACAGAGGAAAATAGAAATGGCTATAGTCGGATGAGACTTTGGGATGAACTGAGGTTAGTCTCAAAAGTGTTCATTTAACTAGATTAAAGGGATTCATATGAACTCTGTCGAAGTGATAAATGTAACACTTTCCGAGTTAAATGTACACTAGTGAATTTGCTGTGTGAGGTGAATTGAAAGTTCTCTGGGGGTGTAAACATGGTAAAGGACGGCGGCTGACCTTGAGTATCCAGACGCCGTGAGGGTGTTCCCCCCAGGACTGGACGCTCATCAGTGTCCAGTTCCTCAGGCCGGCGGCCGAGGCATCGTTGCTCCGCGTGGCCAGGAGCAGAGACACTGTGCCCGCTGGGGACACTAGGGCTATGGAGAGGTCACCACGACACACACTGCTGAGACTCACCTTCACCTGGGGTGTGTGTGAGAGTATGAAAGAAAGGGAGACAAAGACAGAGAGTATGTGATAGAAAGAGAGAGAGACAATTGTGTGTGTGCGTGTGTGTGTGTATGATTGAGAGAGAAGGATACAGACAGCGAGAGAGGTTGGGGAGTATTAGTATTAGTGTTAGATGAATGACTTAAGTAAACAGATGACGTGTACCCCCACTCACCCCCGTTCATCTCACACAGCACATCTGGTGTGACAATGGCACATCGCAGAGTGAGCTGCTGCCGAGCTTTAAAAGACTGACAGCCTGCTCCTGTTTACAGCACATTCCCATGGCAACACATCCATCAATCACACTTGCAGCGATGCCCTGACCAATGCTTTCTGCCAGGAGAAAGCAGCCAAAGACGAACCCTTCGCAATTTACATACTGACACACACACACACACACAGTTAGAGGAAGTGGTGTATTGGTAATAACATTTGAACCTGTCTCTCTGACCTGTACATGCTCCAGCGTGTTGACCTCAGTGTCCGTCCCCAAGCAGCCTGCTGATTGGATGTTCACACTGACCTCTCCCCCAGAGGGCAGGATCCTTCAGAGAAACAATCACCATCACAACCATCCACACAGCTGTCAATCAAATCTCAACAACACACAAACCTGCTGCCAGACACCTCACCCGGCTGTTTTTAATCATTTTGTTTTCTTTATTATTTCTTTATTTTTAATTGGTGAAAAAAACAAAGTATAGACATCTTGTTGTTCCATATGTAAATGATTAGCCTTCCTGCCCCTTCCTCTGCACCAATATGTTTTGAAATGGATGCTATAGCATTGTGACAGCACCTGATGGGGTCAAGAGTGACTTCCTGTGTGCACTTCCTGTGAGGGCCTGCTGCACCATCAGCCCTGCATCCAGAACCCCAAACCCATACTTGAGACCAGGGCAAACACACATTATGTGCTTTAATTGATACAGCGTTATGTGGTGTGTGAATGTGCATGTTAAGGTGACTGTGAAAGCTTTTTAGAAGGTGTGTGTGTGTCCTAAGTGCATAATGAAATGCTTGTGGGTGTGGGTGCATGTGTGTGTGTGTGTGTGTGAGCATGTGTGTGTGTGTGCTCTAAGTGCATAAGGAAAGGCTGGTGGCTTGTGGGTGTGGGTGCACCTGCTCTAATGGTTCCATACGAGGAGGCAACAAGTAATTTCCAGGATGATGTTGTCCTCTGACACAATCAGTTCCTATTCTGTCCGGGGAGAGAGAGGACTGCTGTTTGCGCTCCTGTAATTGTGCTCGACGATTGATTCTGAACGATGTGCCGTTCATGGACTGTAATCAAGCCCCATTATTCACTCTTTACCGCCGCGATCAGGCCGCCACTACACAATGGCTTTCCCTTAAACAGCCCTGCCTTATTCCCAACCACCTCTATCTCTCTGCCTCTCTCTTCTCCCTTCCTCTTTTCCTCTACCAATCTATCCCTCTCTCCTACACCTCTCTATCCTTCTCTCCCAGACTACCTTCACACCCAACCCTCTCCCTCTCCTCCATGCATCTTTATATAATTGTTGTTTTTTTATTTGTATTTGTATTTATTAAGGCTCCCCATTACTCTTCCTGGGGTCCTTCAACATTAAGGCAGTTATATACAATTAAAAATATTACATGACATTATATTTCATAACACTTTACCCAATACATTTAGTGTGTTCCCTCAGGCCACTACTCCACTATCACATATTTACAATACAACATCCATGTGTATGTGTGTGTAGAGTGAGTGTCTATATGTATTTGTGGATGTACCTGTGTGTGTGTGTGTGTCTCTTCACAGTCCCCGCTGTTCCACAATGTGTATTTTTACCTGTTTTTTAAAATCAGATTCTACTGCTTGCATCAGTGGAATAGAGTGATGGCTCTATGTAGTACTGTGCGCCTCTCATAGTCCGTTCTGGACTTGGGGACTGTGAAGAGACCTCTGGTGGCATGTCTTGTGGGGTATGCATGGTTGTCCGAGCTGTGTGCCAGTATTCCAAACAGACAACTCGGTACATTCAGCTCATCAACACCTCTCACAAAAACAAGCAGTGATGAAGTAAATCTCTCTTCCACTCTGAGCCAGGAGAGATTGACATGCATGTCATCAATGTTAGCTCTCCATGTACTTTTAAGGGCCAGCCGTGCTGCCCTGTTCTGAGCCAACTACAAATTTCCCAAGTCCCTCTTTGTGACACCTGACCACACTACTGAACAGTAGTCTAGTTGCGACAAAACTAGGGCCTGTAGGACCTGCCTTGTTGATAGTGTTAAGAAGGCAGAGCAGCGCTTAATTATGGACATACTTCTCCCCATCTTAGCTACTGTTGTATCAACATGCTTTGACCATGACAGTCTACAATCCAGGGTTACTCCAAGCAGTTTTGTAACGATCCCGGCAGTCTGAGTCGGGTCCTGTCTGTGGACTAGTTTTTCTGTTCGTGAGCTCCAGTTTCCCGAGGGTTCGGGAACGCTCCGGGGAGCTCCCTTGATTTCCGCACCTGCATCCCATCAGCAATCTGCACACCTGGTCCTGATCATCACCCTTCTTAGGCTCTGGCCTAACATCCATTCCCTGCCGGATCGTTAGCCATGAACAGTAGGTTTACCAGAGTATCAGTCTTAGAGCCTAGCCTTAGTTTTGTTGTTTTTGCACCTTGTTGGTTTGTTGTTTACTTACCTCCGTTTTGTTCCATCTGCAGTCACCCGTCCGGAACCTTCATCCAACCTCTGCCTGGTGGTCGGCGGCTGCCGACCCATGATGGGATCAACCACTGCACCCCCAACAACTAATCAACGCCGCCCGCTCTGTTCCCTGGATTATTCAGCATCACTCTTGAATTTGTAAATAAACACTCACCTTCGTTTCAACTTACCTTGTCCTGGTCTGCTTCTGGGTTCTGGCTTTGTAACTCGTGACAGAACGATCCGGCCAGTAATGAACCCAGCGGACCTGGACTCTGTTCGCCATGCCATTACCCAGCAGGAGAAGATGTTGGGCCATCATAGCACGGTACTACAGGAGATCGCGTTGTCAGTTCGGAACCTTTCTACCGGTCTGACGGAGGTCCAGAACCAACGCAAGTTTCCGGTGGAGGATCCACTACCGGTTTCACCCATCTCGCCTGCCGCTTCTGGAGCTGTGTCCTTCCGTGAGCCCAAGGTTCCGACGCCGGATAAATATGAGGGGGAGCTGGGAAGATGCCGTTCCTTCCTTATGCAGTGTGGATTAGTGTTCGATCTACAGCCCTACTCTTATGCCACAGACAAGGCTAGGATAGCCTTTGTGATTGAGTTGCTGCGTGGTCGAGCGCTGGAGTGGGCTTCAGCCGTTTGGGAACGACCGGATCCCTGCATGGCTTCATACCAGGGGTTCACGGCCGAGATGAGGAAGCTCTTCGACCATTCCGTCCGAGGGAGGGACGCAGCTAGGCGCCTGTTTTCGCTTCGCCAAGGAACTCGCAGCGTGGCCGACTTCGTGATCGAGTTCAAGACGTTGGCTGTGGAGAGTGGGTGGAATGAGGAGTCTCTGCAAGCGGCCTTTTACCAGGGTCTGTCGGAGCAGCTCAAGGATGAGTTGATCTCCTATCCGGAGCCTAGTGACCTGGACAGCTTGGTAGCCTTGTCTATTCGGGTGGATAATCGAGTCCGAGAGCGAAGGAGGGAGAAGCAATGGGTTCCGTCCAACCGATCAGCTTCTCAGGTTCCAGTCGGGTCGGGGGATTGGATCAGAATACGTCGATCATCGGCCACCACACAGGATTAGTGGAGAGGTTCTGTCTCCCGATTCTGAACCCATGCAAGTGGGGGCGGCACGGGTTAACCAAGGAGGAGCGCCAACACAGACGTAGGACTAACGGTTGCCTCTACTGTGGTGGTTCGGGACATTACCTCGCCACTGGTTCCCGGCGGTCGTCAAACTGCGCGGCTCGCTAAAGTTGGGAGGACTTTTAGCGAGCCAGTTTCGACCTCTCAATACCTCTGTCAGACCCCGTTTCCCGGCTACCCTTATGAACAGGAATCAGAGCTTAGCGATTAACGCTTTTATCGATTCAGGTGCCGATGGAAGCTTTCTAGATGCCGAGTTGGTGGAACAGCTGGGGCTTTCCAAGGAGCAATTGCCGGAAGCCATTGAAGCTACCACTCTGGACGGCAGTAGTCTGGCACGTATCACGATGAGGACTGAACCGGTTAAGATGCTGTTGTCGGGGAATCATTCTGAGATGATTTCATTCTTCATTCTGCCGTCTTCCCATGTTCCTCTGGTCCTTGGATACCCCTGGCTGAAGGAACACAATCCCACGTTCGATTGGGTGACGGGCAAGGTAACGAGTTGGAGCCTTGATTGTCATGCTAACTGTCTCAAGACTGCCTGTCCCCATTCGGTTCCCAGTCAGGTGATTGAGGCTAAACCCCCAGATTTGTCCCTGGTTCCCGAGACATATCACGATTTGGGGAAGTTTTCAGTAAGCAGAAGGCTCTGTCACTCCCTCCCCACCGACCATATGATTGTGCCATCAACCTGTTCCCTGGAGCTGTCTACCCCAAGGGAAGGTTATACAGTATCTCCCGACCTGAACGTGAGGCTTTGGAGACCTACATCAAGGAGTCCCTAGCTGCTGGTCTCGTTCGTCCCTCGTCATCACCCCTGGGGGCAGGATTCTTCTTTGTGGGTAAGAAGGATGGCTCTCTTCGACCGTGTATTGATTATCGGGGGTTGAATGACATCACGGTCAAGAACAAGTATCCCCTGCCCTTGATGAGTTCTGCCTTCGACTCCTTACAGGGTGCTACGGTGTTCACCAAGCTAGACCTACGCAATGCGTATCACATGGTCCGGATCAGAGAGGGGGACGAGTGGTTGACGGGTTTCAATACACCGATGGGTCACTTGAGTATCAGGTGATGCCGTTTGGACTGACCAATGCTCCAGCGGTATTCCAGAGTATGGTGAACGACGTCCTGAGAGATATGATCGGTCTCTTTGTGTTTGTTTACCTGGATGACATTCTGATCTTCTCGAAGGAACCTTCCGACCACGTCCAGCATGTCCGGCAGGTTCTGCAGCGATTGTTGGAGAATCGCCTGTTCGTGAAGGCCGAGAAGTGCGAGTTTCACGCCCACACGACATCCTTTCTCGGGTACATCATCTCCAGGGGAGAGATTAGGATGGACCAGGAGAAGGTTAGAGCGGTTCTGGAATGGGCCCAGCCCGGTACGAGATTGCAGCTCCAGAGATTTTTGGGGTTTGCGAATTTCTACCGCAGATTCATCCGGGATTACAGCCGTGTGGCCGCTCCGTTAACTGCCTTGACTTCCAGTATCAGGACCTTCAAGTGGAATCCGGAGGCGGATCGAGCGTTTCTGGATTTGAAGAGGCGATTCACCAACGCACCGATTCTCTCTCAACCGGACACGGCCCGTCAGTTCGTCGTTGAAGTGGACGCGTCTGATGTGGGAGTTGGCGCCATCCTGTCGCAGCGATGCTCCACGGACAGTAAACTCCATCCCTGCGCCTACTACTCTCGTCGCCTTTCGCCTGCGGAGAGGAATTACGATGTGGGTAACCGGGAGCTTCTCGCGGTGAAACTTGCCTTGGAGGAGTGGCGCCACTGGTTGGAGGGGCGGAGCAACCGTTTATTGTCTGGACTGACCACAAGAATCTTGCTTACGTGCAATCGGCTAAACGTCTCAACTCCCGTCAGGCCAGGTGGGCGTTGTTTTTCGGACGATTCAAGTTTTCCCTGACGTTCCGACCTGGATCTAAGAACGGCAAGGCGGACGCCTTGTCCCGGATGTTCTCCAAGACGGAGGAGAGTGGGTCCAAGACCGAGACAATTCTCCCCGGAACTGCGTCGTGGGAGCAGTGATGTGGAAGATTGAGGAGGAGGTGCTGGCGGCCCTTCGGACTCAGCCCGGTCCCGGTAACGGTCCACCCGGTCGGTTGTTTGTGCCTGAGTCGGTTCGTCCTGCTGTCCTCAAATGGTCCCACGCCAGCAAGATGGCTTGTCACCCTGGCGTGGCTCGGACAATGGCGTTTCTTCGCAGACGCTTTTTGGTGGCCTGCCATGGCCGAGGATACTCGGGGTTTTGTTGCTGCCTGTCCAGTGTGTGCGCAGAATAAGAGTACCAATCGGCCCAGCTCTGGACTACTTCACCCCCCTTCCTATTCCCCGGCGACCATGGTCGCATCTGGCCCTGGACTTCGTCACTGGGTTGCCCGCTTCTGAGGGGAACACGGTCGTTCTGACTATCGTGGACAGATTCAGCAAGTTCGCCCACTTTGTGCCAATTGCCAAGCTTCCCTCTGCCTCGGAGACGTCCGAGATCCTGGTTAGGGAGGTTTTCAGGGTCCACGGTTTGCCCAGTGATATCGTTTCCGACCGTGGCCCTCAGTTTACCTCTGCTGTCTGGAAGTCCTTCTGTTTGGCCATTGGAGCTACAGTCAGTCTCACATCTGGTTTTCACCCCCAATCCAATGGTCAGGCGGAGAGAGCCAACCAGAAGATGGAATCCACGCTACGCTGCCTGGTCTCTTCCAACCCCACCTCCTGGGTCTCTCAGTTGCCTTGGGTTGAGTATGCCCACAATACTCTCCCTACATCTGCCACTGGGATGTCTCCCTTCCAGTGCCTGTATGGCTACCAACCTCCCCTGTTCCCTTCTCAGGAGAAGGAGCTCTCAGTGCCTTCTGTTCAGGCCCATATTCGTCGTTGCCACCGGACCTGGCATCGGGCCAGAAAGGCACTCCTTAGAGTTTCGGACCGGTATCAGCTCCCAGGCGAATCGTCGCCGGATCCCCGCTCCCACCTATACCATCGGAGATAGGGTCTGGTTGGCCACACGGGATCTTCCGTTACGGACTGAGTCTAGGAAGTTGTTACCGAAGTTCATTGGTCCGTTTGTGGTGGAGAAGGTGATCAATCCAGTGGCCGTTCGACTCAAACTACCGAGGACGCTCAGAGTCCATCCCACCTTTCATGTCTCCTGCCTCAAGCCTGTTTTCCTCAGTCCTCTGTTGCCTCCTCCGCCTCCTCCTCCTCCTCCTCGGATGATCGGAGGTGGTCCTGCCTACACGGTGCGACGCATCATGGATTCCAGACGGCGGGGCCGGGGTTTCCAGTATCTCGTGGACTGGGAGGGGTATGGTCCTGAAGAGAGGAGTTGGATTCCGCGGCGACAGATCCTAGATGCTGACCTCATCCGTGACTTCTACCGCCTCCATCCTGGCGCTCCGGGGAGTCCGCCCGGTGGCGTTCGTCGGAGGGGGGGTACTGTAACGATCCCGGCAGTCTGAGTCGGGTCCTGTCTGTGGACTAGTTTTTCTGTTCGTGAGCTCCAGTTTCCCGAGGGTTCGGGAACGCTCCGGGGAGCTCCCTTGATTTCCGCACCTGCATCCCATCAGCAATCTGCACACCTGGTCCTGATCATCACCCTTCTTAGGCTCTGGCCTAACATCCATTCCCTGCCGGATCGTTAGCCATGAACAGTAGGTTTACCAGAGTATCAGTCTTAGAGCCTAGCGTTAGTTTTGTTGTTTTTGCACCTTGTTGGTTTGTTGTTTACTTACCTCCGTTTTGTTCCATCTGCAGTCACCCGTCCGGAACCTTCATCCAACCTCTGCCTGGTGGTCGGCGGCTGCCGACCCATGATGGGATCAACCACTGCACCCCCAACAACTAATCAACGCCGCCCGCTCTGTTCCCTGGATTATTCAGCATCACTCTTGAATTTGTAAATAAACACTCACCTTCGTTTCAACTTACCTTGTCCTGGTCTGCTTCTGGGTTCTGGCTTTGTAACTCGTGACAAGTTTAGTCACCTCAACTTGCTCAATTTCCACATTATTCATTACGAGATGTAGTTGAGGTTTAACGTTTAGTGAATGATTTGACCCAAATACAATGCTTTTAGTTTTGGAAATATTCAGGACTAACTTATTCCTTGCCACCCATTCCGAAACTAACTGCAACTCTTTGTTAAGTGTTGCAGTTATTTCAGTTGCTGTAGTAGCTGAAGTGTATAGTGTTGCGTCATCCGCATACATAGACACACTGGCTTTACTCAAAGCCAGTGGCATGTCGTTAGTAAAGATGGAAAAAAGCAAGGGGCCTAGACAGCTGCCCTGGGGAATTCCTGATTCTACCTGGATTATGTTTGAGAGGCTTCCATTAAAGAACACCCTCTGTGTTCTGTTAGACAAGTAACTCTTTATCCACATTATAGCAGGGGGTGTAAAGCCATAACACATACGTTTTTCCAGGAGCAGACTATGATCGATAATGTCAAAAGCCGTACTGAAGTCTAGCCAATCATCAGTAATTTGTGTAAGTGCTGTGCTTGTTGAATGTCCTTTTCTATAAGCATGCTGAAAGTTTGTTGTCAATTTGTTTACAGTAAAATAGCATTGTATCTGGTCAAACACAATTTTTTCCAATTGTTTACTAAGGGTTGGTAACAGGCTAATTGGTTGGCTGTTTGAGCCAGTAAAGGGGGCTTTACTATTCTTAGGTAACGGAATGACTTTTGCTTCCCTCCAAGCCTGGGGCACACACATTCTAGTAGGCTTAAATTGAAAATATGGCAAATAGGAGTGGCAATATTGTCCACTACTATCCTCAGTAATTTTCCATCCAAGTTGTCAGACCCCGGTGGCTTGTCATTGTTAATAGACAACAATCATTTGTTCACTTCTTCCACACTCACTTTACGGAATTCAAAATTACAATGCTTGTCTTTCATAATTTGGTAAAACATACTTGGATGTGTAGTGTCAGCAATTGTTGCTGGCATGTCATGCCTAAGTTTGCTAATCTTGCCAATGAAAAAATTATTGAAGTAATTGGCAATATCAGTTGGTTTTGTGATGAATGAGCCATCTGATTCAATGAATGATGGAGCTGAGTTTGCCTTTTTTCGCTAAATTTCATTTAAGGCGCTCCAAAGCTTTTTACTATCATTCTTTATGTCATTTATCTTTGTTTCATAGTGTTGTTTCTTCTTTTTATTCAGTTTAGTCACATGATTTCTCAATTTGCAATACTTTTGCCAATAGGTTGTACAGCCAGACTTATTTGCCATTCCTTTTGCCTCATCCGTCTCAACCATTCAATTTTTCAATTCCTCATCAATCCACAGGGATTTAACAGTTTTTACAGTCATTTTCTTAATGGGTGCATGCTTATTATTAACTGGAATAAGCAATTTCATAAATGTGTAAAGTGCAGTGTGTTAGGCTATGGTTCAACCCAGCACTCAGAGAAACAACACGACAAAGGGAGTGGAAGAAACAAAAATATTTAATCAAAGTTAAAATTGTCTTAGTCCAAAAACAACTGAAGTAAAGGAACAGAGTGGGCTAGTCGGCTCCGGAGGAAGGAGAGGCTGAGGCAGGCAGGCAGGCAGGCAGGCAGGCAGGCAGGCAGGCAGGCAGACCGACAGGCAGGAAGGCAGGCAGGTTGGGAGATATGTCCGAAACTAAAGACAAAACAAACGACAGGTTAAGGAGAGTGGAGAGCCAGGCTGAAGACAAAGACTAAATAACTTTACTGGTGAGCCAAGTTACCGCTCTGGTAAGAACAACGATCTGGCGCCGGTGGAGAGCCATGCCCAGGAATAAGTAGTGCAGGTTGATGAGAGAATAGGATGCAGCTGCGTAGGCAGGAATCACTGGAAACAACCCGCAGCTGCACAGGAGAGGCAGATCCTGAGCACGCCCCTGATCCACTCCAGACACACCCACATAAAGGGGACAAACACACATACAGATACAACAGAAAAGAGGGGACAAAACAAGGAGGAAGGGAAACAGAAAAGGGAGAGACAAGCTGCCCACATAACAGTACCCCCCCTCAATGGTCGCCACCTGGCGACCCACCAGGCCTGTCAGGGTTGTCGTGATGGAAGTCCGTGATCAGCTGAGGATCCAACACAAAACGCTTAGGGACCCAAGACCTCTCCTCTGGTCCATAACCTTCCCAATCGACTAGGTATTGGAGACCCCTACCCCGCCTCCGAGAGTCCAGGAGCCTACTGACGGTGTAGGCCGGATGGTCGTCAATGAGGCGAACAGGTGGAGGTGGATCAGCCGGCGGACACAAAAGGCTGGAGGACACAGGTTTCAGTTGGGAGACGTGGAAAGTAGGGTGTATCTTCATGGCTGAAGGCAACTTCAAACGAACTCGCAGCGGGGTTAATGATGGACTCCACCACAAACGGACCCAGGTACCGAGGAGACAGCTTGCGTGATTTGGTGCGAAGAGTACGTTCTTAGATGACAGCCAAACCTCTTGACCAGGATGAAACACAGGTGCGGGAGTCCTGCTCCTATCCGCTGTAGTCTTGTTCCTGTCGGTGGTCCGAAGCTAATGCTTCCCCGAGCGTCGCTCCACACTCTCTGGCAGCGGGAGGTTCTCCTGAACCGAAGGAACAGCCAATTCCTTCTCCTGAGCAGGAAACAGAGGGGGTTGATAACCCATGGTAACCTCGAAGGGTGAAAGACCGGTGGCAGAGGCGGTGAGGGAGTTGTGGGCGTACTCTATCCAGGGCAGATGTTTGGCCCAGGATGATGGATGTTGAGCAGCCACACAACGAAGGGTTGCTTCGAGGTTTTGATTGGCTCTTTCTGTTTGACCGTTGGTCTGGGGATGAAACCCTGAGGACAGACTAACGGAAGCACCCAAAGCAGAACAGAAAACCTTCCAAACACGGGAAGTAAACTGTGGGCCTCTATCAGATACGATGTCCACAGGTATTCCATGGGGACGGAATACATGTTGGACTAGGAGGTCCGCTGTCTCACTGGCAGACGGTAATTTTGGTAATGCTATATAGTGGACAGATTTAGAGAATCTGTCCACAATGGTAAGTATAGTATCATTACCTTCAGACTTGGGTAGGCCGGTGACAAAATCCATGGCAATGTGGGACCAGGGACGGCTGGGAACTGGGAGGGGTAGCAGCAGCCCCGAAGGGACTGATGGGAGGCTTTGCCCGAGCACAGGTTGAACAGGCTGCCACAAAAGCCCGAACGTCAGTTTCCATTGAAGGCCACCAAAAATGTCTCCTAAGCAGCGTCAACGTGCGTCTCATCCCAGGGTGACCAGCAAAACGGGAGGTGTGAATCCACTGCAACACCTGAGACCGGACCGTCTCGGGAACAAAGAGTAGGTTGGGAGGTCCATCACCCGGTCCCGGGTCCGTGGCAAGTGCAGTCTTCACAAGAGACTCGATCTCCCACTGAACAGCCGCCACGACGCATGAGGAAGGCAGGACTGCCTCAGGCTCGCTGGTCTCCGAAAGGGTCAGCAAACTGGCGGGACAAAGCATCTGGTTTAACATTTCTTGACCCCGGTCTGTATGTAAGAATAAAGTTAAACCTACTAAAAAACAGGGCCCATCTGGCTTGGCGTGAGTTGAGTCTCTTAGTGGCTTGGATGTAAGCCAAGTTTTTGTGGTCAGTCCAGACCACAAACGGCAGTTCAGCTCCATCCAGCCAGTGCCGCCATTCTTCCAGTGCAAGCTTGACCGCCAGCAGTTCCCGGTTTCCAACGTCGTAATTCCGTTCTGTGGGTGACAATTTCTTGGAGAAAAAAGCACAGGGGTGAAGCTTTTGGTCAGTGGGGAGCGCTGGGAGAGGACTGCTCCCACACCTGAGTCCGACGCGTCCACCTCCACAACAAACTGCAGAGAGGTATTGGGGTGTATCAACACGGGGGAGGTGGAAAACAGTTCCTTCAAAACCCCTACCGCCTGCTCCGCCTCAGGGGACCACCGAAAAGGGACTTTAGGAGATGTGAGTCTTGTAAGGGGTGCCACCACTCTACTAAAACCCTTAATGAATCTACGGTAGAAGTTAGCAAAGCCCAAAAATCGTTGAAGTTGCTTACGGGTGGTGGGTGTGGGCCATTCCGTCACTGCCCGGATCTTCTCGGGGTCCGCCTTCACCTGCCCGCTCTCAATTATGAATCCAAGGAACGATGTAGACTGTTTGTGGAACTCACACTTCTCTGCTTTGACGTACAGCTTGTTCTCCAAGAGCCGTTGAAGGACTTGACGGACGTGTGACTCATGCTCCTCGGGTGACTTGGAAAAAAACAAGAATATCATCCAGGTATACAAAGACAAAACGGTTCAAAAAATCCCTAAGAACATCGTTCACCATGGCTTGGAAAACCGCAGGGGCATTTGAAAGCCCAAAGGGCATGACCAAATACTCAAAATGTCCCAGTGGAGTGTTGAAAGCGGTTTTCCACTCATCTCCCTTTCGGATTCGGACAAGGTGATAAGCATTCCTGAGGTCGAGCTTGGAAAACACTGTGGCGCCATGCAGAGGTTCAAAAGCTGAGTTGATGAGTGGAAGGGGATACTTGTTTTTAACAGTTATGTTGTTTAAACCCCTGAAATCGATACAGGGGCGTAACGACTTGTCCTTCTTTTCCACGAAAAAGAAACCTGCACCCAAAGGAGAGCGACGAGGACGGATTATGCCCGAGACCAGAGAATCACCAATGTACTGCTCCATTGCCTCTCTTTCCGGTCGGGACAGATTGTATAACCGACTAGAGGGCAAGGGAGCACCAGGAAGCAGTTCAATAGGGCAATCATAAGGCCTATGTGGTGGTAGAGACAGAGCCTTGTCCTTACTGAAAACCTCCGCTAAGTCATGGTATTCTTTGGGGACAGATGACAGATCAAGAGGAGCTGAGGGAGGAGTTGGGTTACACTTAGTGGGGGAACCGCTGACCTCAGGCACTCGGAATGGCAGTTAGTGCTCCAACTGAGAATGGTGTGACGTGTCCAATCAATTTGTGGGTTGTGAAGAGCCAACCAGGGAAGCCAAGGATTAGGGAGGTAGCTGAGCCAGACATAACTCTTAGCTGAATGCTTTCACAATGATTGCCAGAAATCACTAGGGAAAGCGGGGGTGGTTTGATGAGTTATCTCCACGAGGAGGCGCCCATCAAGGGCTGTGACCCGAATGGGGGTAGGTAGTGGCTCCATGGGGATACGAGCTTGTGTAACGAACTGGTGGCTAATAAAGTTATCTTCTGCACCTGAGTCTATGAGAGCTGAGAGTGGCAGGGAATGACTCTGGAAACGTAAGGTTACAGGTACTTGTAATCGGGGAATGATGGGTTCAGGATCTAACTCTGGGCTCGCAAGTAGACCCACCGTTACGAGCTGAGCCTTGTCTTTTGGCCGCTTAGGGCATGTAGCCAGAATGTGTGTGGCGTCTCCACAGTACAGGCACTCACCCGCCTGGGGCGCCGTTGCCGCTCTGCTGGAGGTAGTCGAGCTCGACCCACTTGCATAGGTTCCTCCTCTGTGCTCGGGATGGAATCAGGAACAAGAAGCTGCCGACTCCGGAGAGGCGAGACTCGAGTGGTTGAAGGCTGGGGAACTAGTCCTCCTAGATGTGGCCGATCGCCTCTCTCCCGACGCCTCTCCCGCAACCGATTGTCTAGCTTGATGGACAGGGAAACGAGAGAATGTAAATCATGTGGCTCATCACGAGCAGCCAGTTCATCCTTAATGGCTTCATTCAAACCGTTTAGAAATGCTCCTTGAAGTGCCACATTGTTCCACTTGGAGTCCGCTGCCAACGTCCAGAACTCAATAGAGTACTCTGCCACACTGTTAGAACCCTGCCTCAAATTAAAAAGTATCTTGGAGGAATTACCCACATGGTCAGGATGGTCAAAAACAGTCTTCAATTTAGCAGAGAAATCAGCAAAAGTCAATCCAGTCAAAGTTTGATCTGAGCACACAGCCTCAGCCCAAACCAGAGCTTTCCCTCTTAACAGCCCCAGAACATAATGTACCTTAGATGAATCAGTAGAAAACGACAGTGGTCTCTGCCGAAAAATCAAGTCACACTGAAGCAAAAATCCCCGGCACTTGTCCAATTCTCCATTGAACGGTTCAGGCGACGTGACAGGGGGTTCCCGGCGAACGAAGCCTGCCTAGTGTCCGAGGAAACAACTTGGGGTGCATCAAACTGGGGTCAGAGAGAGATGGAGAACTGATAACAGACAATTTAGAGACGTGTGTAGTTAACTGAGTCACCTGGTTCAGCAGTTGATGATTATCTTCCACAAGAGTCCGAATCAACTGGTCATGCTGTCCTAGCAACGTTCCTTGAGCCTGGATAGCTTGTTGGAAGCTGTCTTTGTTTGCCCCGTGCTGTTTCTCTGTTGGGTCCATGGCCAGATCGTTCTGTTAGGCTATGGTTCAACCCAGCACTCAGAGAAACAACACGACAAAGGGAGTGGAAGAAACAAAAATATTTAATCAAAGTTAAAATTGTCTTAGTCCAAAAACAACTGAAGTAAAGGAACAGAGTGGGCTAGTCGGCTCCGGAGGAAGGAGAGGCTGAGGCAGGCAGGCAGGCAGGCAGGCAGGCAGGCAGGCAGGCAGGCAGGCAGGCAGGCAGACCGACAGGCAGGAAGGCAGGCAGGTTGGGAGATATGTCCGAAACTAAAGACAAAACAAACGACAGGTTAAGGAGAGTGGAGAGCCAGGCTGAAGACAAAGACTAAATAACTTTACTGGTGAGCCAAGTTACCGCTCTGGTAAGAACAACGATCTGGCGCCGGTGGAGAGCCATGCCCAGGAATAAGTAGTGCAGGTTGATGAGAGAATAGGATGCAGCTGCGTAGGCAGGAATCACTGGAAACAACCCGCAGCTGCACAGGAGAGGCAGATCCTGAGCACGCCCCCTGATCCACTCCAGACACACCCACATAAAGGGGACAAACACACATACAGATACAACAGAAAAAGAGGGGACAAAACAAGGAGGAAGGGAAACAGAAAAGGGAGAGACAAGCTGCCCACATAACACAGTGTCTGTTTGCTCCTCATTACACACCACGGACCAACATATATTCTTTACATGAACAACATAGGAATCACTACAAAACTTATTGTATGACCTCTTATACACAATATTAGGCCCAGCCTTTGGAACTTCGGTTTTCCTAGATATGGCTACTATATTGTGATCACTACATCCAATGGATTTGGATTCCGCTTTCAAACAAATCTCTGCAGCATTAGTAAAGATATGATCAATACATGTTGATGATTTAATTCCTGTACTGTTTGTAACCACACTGGTAGGTTGACTGATAACCTGAACCAGGTTGCAGGCACTGGTTACAGTTCTTTGCTTTCTCTTGAGTGGGCAGCCTGATGACAGCCAGTCAATATTTAAATTACCCAGAAAGTATACCTCTCTATTGATATCACATATATTATCAAGCATTTCACACATGTTATCCAGATATTGACTGTTAGCACTTGGTGGTCTATAGCAGCTTCCCACCAGAATTGGCTTTAGGTGAGGCAGATGAACCTGTAGCCATATTACTTCAACAGTATTTAACATGAGATCCTCTCTAATCTTCACAGGAATGTGGTTCTGTATATAAATAACAACACCTCCACCATTGGCATTTCTATATTTTCTGTAAATGTTATAACCTTGTATTGCTACCACTGTATCATCAAAGGTATTATCTAAGTGAGTTTCAGAGATAGTCAGAATATGAATGTCATCTGTTACTAGCAAATGATTGACTTCATGAACCTTGTTTCTTAAGCTACATATGTTAACATGGGCTATTTTGAGCACTTTTCTTCTGGGATGCTTACTGTTTTTATTGCTTTACTGGGAAGCTTAGCAGCAGTATATGTGCTCATGTTCTTTATGTTAGTGCACAGTGAGCTGCACACAGTGGACTGCCTGCTCGGGTACACCGACTCAGTGCTAACAGTATAAATCTGGTTCTTAGGCACATGATTACTGCACACAATAGCTGTAGGATCAGCAGTGGCATTCAGGGCAGTTAGAGGGACATAAATTAGGTTACTTATATTGTGACTACCGACACCCCTGATGTAATGTACATTTGCTGAAGCATTTTGACAACTCTGCGTCACGATGGTAGGGATTAATTGAGCTGGGCTTGGGTCATCGCTAAGTCATTGTCTCAACGCAGCCTTATAATGCTGTGAAAGGATCCAGGAACCCAAATGATTTGGGTGGATCCCATCCTCCTTATAAAACGTGTTTTGTTTCCAAAAGGTATCGAAATTGTCAACAAAAGTTACACCCATTGAGCTGCAATAATCACGTAGCCAGTTGTGAAGAGCAAGAATCCTGCTAAAGCATTCAATGCCACGATTCAGAGAGGGCACATATGATAGGTTTTTTGTTAGTGTCTAGCAGAGAGTCAATCTGCTCTTTAAAATCCCGTTTCAACTGTTCAGAGCTGCCCTTCATAATGTCATTAAAACCCACATGGACTACGATATAATCGATTTCCATGTCCTGACATAGTACATTCGGGAGCAGCTTAGTAATGTCATTTACTCTAGCTCCGGGATAGGACATTGTTTTTGCACCAGGAACGGTCACATTTCTTACCATGGAGCTGCCCAAAATCACGGCTGGGACGAGGAAATTCGCCCACTCCCACGCTTCACAGGATGCAGGCCTCCGACAGATGGAGAAGCCCCGCTCGATCCAGAGCAGGGACGGAAGGTTTCCGACGTCGACTTTGAAATCGTAGTAGTAGGCACTGCGGCCGCAGACATCCCCAGGCTCCAGTACGGCGAAGCTATTCGTTGTTTGTATCCACTCCGGGCCTCTCGTTGGGAGTGTAGACTGCTTTGCGGGAGGTCGCTGTCTTCAGCTTCCACGGCTCGTGACATGCGACCATCGTTGATTGCCTTGCTCCTCATGCTGTGCTCCTTCGACGGCGCTATCAGATGGTGGAGCTCCGGGCAACACCGGCCAGTCGGATAACAACAAACGACAAGGCAGAGATGCATCCAACAAGCGCGAACGCCGTCCAGCCACCGGCGTCGAAAATGTAAACATTCCACTCTGCATTTTCCCCTGTTTCTTACGTAGGCTGGCGACCGGCATGATCAAGGAAGCCAACTCAAGCCTATAATCCTCGGCAAGTAAACAACTGCCGCATTGGAACTCCGAGTGAGCCGGTTTGTCCCGAAACAAAGTGTAATAGATACAGCTCTTACAGCGCTGGAACCGTTCATTTAGTTCTTCAGACAAAGAGGGCTCCATTGCAAAACTCATCAGGTACCAACTTCGTTAGCATGATGGCTAGCAGCTTCACATCTCTGTTAAGCAGGCTTCAACCTGTCTCTTGATGGCTAGCAGCTTAGCTTTATTTCATGTTATCTAGAGCGTTGTTGACTGTAACTGTGCTGCTGGCAACAATTTAATGACGCTTTTTTGGCCGAGTTTACTAACACCGGCAATATTAATCTAGTGTTGAGCGTTCATAAATTCATCAGTTATTCTGCGCTCTGGCACACGGTTGTTAGGCCGAATGCTGCCGTAACGCTCCCATAACATTCTCAGTGGTAACCTCAGAGGGTGACAAAGAGCTTGTAGTGTAATTAACATCGCTCCATCATTAATCTGCAATAAGTGAAAGTCAGTAGTCTGGATGATGGACCTCTCTCTCTACCTCTCTCTCAGTGTTTCTCCCTTCTCTCTCTCTCTCAGTGAAGTCAGGGAGAAGGAGCTGATTTATAAGTCAATCCGTGTCCTTGCATGGGTCTCTCTCTCTCTCTCCACCACCACCATTTCCACCACTGCAAGAGACAGCAGAGAATCAAATCAAATCAAATCAAATCAAATTTTATTGGTCACATGCGCCGAATACAACAGGTGCAGACATTACAGTGAAATGCTTACTTACAGCCCTTAACCAACAGTGCATTTATTTTAAACAAAAAAAGTAAGAATAAAACAACAACAAAAAAGTGTTGAGAAAAAAAGAGCAGAAGTAAAAATAAAGTGACAGTAGGGAGGCTATATATACAATAGAATAAAGTGACAGTAGGGAGGCTATATATACAGGGGGGTACCGGGGCAGGGGGGTCCGGAGGTGTTACTGACTTTTAACACTCAGTGCCTGGGGGAGTTTGCGTAGGTGGTGGGCAAGGTGCTGTACACCCTCAGCATCAAGGTTAGACATATCAGGAGCTTAGTGGAAGTGAAGGGGCATCAGTGGCATGGGGAAGTGGGGTCTGAGAGCATGGCAGGGCACAGGTGGAGGGTGCTCTATAAGCTCCCAGTGCCAAAAAGGTCAGGGGACCTCTCTTTCTCTCTCTATGAAGATGTCTTATTATTGAGACAAATAGTCAAAGTCTCTCAAAGTCACCTGCTATTGATCATTCACATTTTCCTAGATAAGTCTCCTTGTATAAAGGGATGTTCGCTCTGTCAGTTCATTGAGTGATAGGCCCAGTGACGGATGGTCATTTTGCTGCCCAATATTCTCTCTCTCTCTCTCTCGCTCTCTCAATTCATTAAATGCTTTATTGGCATGAATGGATGGTTGCCACTGTTGCCAAAGCAATATATATGAAGTATTTAATAAATAAACAATCTCTCTCTCTCTACCCCCACATCTCTCACAGCTCTGTCTATCTATCTGAGGGGGACCTTCTGTGTCCCCAAACAGCAACAACAGGCTCAATGTACAGAATCTAATTCTACACTATCACCACCACTGAGTCACCAGCCACGACTCTAATATCATTAACACTGTGGGCAATATTTATAGGATAGTACTTTTAAACAGTTAAACTTAAACTTTCAGGTTTATGACAAGTCAACAAAAAAAGGAGAAGAAATCAACATTTCAAACATTGTATCATTGATAGCAAAGACCAGTGCTATTGTAGGCCTGTCTGCTATCCATCATGTCTTACACTACAGTGTGTGACTGTGTGGGCTTCTGCTCCTCCTCATAAAACAGAAAGTGTTAGCGACCGGGGCTTGTCACCTCTCTCCTGTTTAGTGAATAAATATACCTTCCTCCCCATTGCCCTGAACCGGGCGCTGTGCAGCTATTAAATCCCAAGCTTCAATAGATCGATCAGGGTTGGCCCCAACTCCACAGCCATAAAACTGCACAGACATATATCTGATAGAAAAAGCAGTAGGAAACAGGTTTACCCACTGTAGAACATGATGAAAATGACAGGTTTTATGTCCTGCCACGTCAATAAAATGCTACAGCTGAGCTGAGCTGAGCCTATTTCCAGTGAAACTCCCCACTCAGCCATCAGATGAGATCCCTTGACTAACAGGGGGGATATAATACACTGCACTAGCACACGGAGAAGAAGAATCACCTGACTATAACATAAAACCTGAGTAAAATGTGTTTTTCTTACCCTACATTTTATGCCAAACTTGATATACATATATTTTCACCTTTCTTGAAATAAATTATTACTCAGCAACAACAACAAAAAACATAATTCCTATTGTATAAGCATTTGCATTTATTTCATAAGACTTTTACGAAAGGGTATGAATGCAAAACAAAAATCCCAAGAGCTAATGTTAAAACTAAACTTACAAAGTACAAAATGTATTTCAAAATCAACAGATATACCATATGCAGGAAAACTAGATATCCCTAGCCTCCAATTACAAAACAGTCATGTGACCCTGTGATTCTGCCTGTGCTATATGGTCCCATATGTTCTAATCAACACCCTGGTTCCCCAGTCTGAGCCAAGCTGACGAATGAGTGACAGGCCATCTTCTGTCCACCCAGCACGGGGCATGTAAAACCCTGACCCCCTCCAGACCCCCTGCCTCCCCAGGTATCCAATCTGCAGCCTAGGATTCTCTGCATCCCCTTTCACTCCCCAGTGGCAAGTTCTGCCCTCTCACAACTCTCCTGTTCTTTTTATCTATTAGGAATCAGCCCCCCCTTACAGTCTCTCCATAGCCCCTCTTTGTAACTGTTGAGGAACCCTTTCACTTTTTGTTCCCCAGACAGTCCTATCCAGGACAGGACCATTCTCTGTTGACATTCACACCATCTGGTTGTGGCGGGGGGAGGTGCTTCCACATGCAGAATGTGAACTCGTCACGCACTTTGAGGTTCGACCTTCACTTTCTTTCTGCAGTCCTTGTCTAAGAAGCATTGATACAGAAGCCTAATATAACTCCATATATCATAACATGTAAAAACACGGAACTAATGACTGGTCAGGGATACAGTCCTCGTGGTCTCTCCCCCCTCTCTCTGCAGTGGTACGTCCTGCTAAGTCCCCAATAGAAGTGGCTCTAAAGAATCACTCAAGCCGGACAAAGCAGCTGCCTTTGAGTTAGGTCATTTTCCCAGGAGCGCGGGAGAGTGGGCATTGGCAGGACCTCAGAAAAAGGACACCATCTGTTCTCCCAGTGAAAAGGTTGGTGACACCTTCTGTGGTACCAACAACCCCTAATTAAGTGGCCAGGAATGCGCCAGCGGCAGAACATGTGATTGGTGGGTTTGGCCCTGCTTATCGCCGCAGTGACACGGCAAGCCCCCACTCCTCACCCCCCTCCTCACCCTCTCCTCACCCCCTCCCCTCCACACATCTGTCTATGTATGGCAGGTAACACTGACAAAACACTGGCAGTATTATGGGCTTGATCCGACTGCTGCACAGACTCTTTCTGATGGGGTTTACGAGCTATTAGCCTAGATTATTGTGTATTTTTGTATCTGTTTTTGTATATTTATCATGATTATCAGCAGTATGTTTTTAATGCAGGGTTGGAGGTCCTGACAAATCCCACAATGAACCATCTCTGGTTTCAAACATCTCCCCAAGCTGTGCTACACACACATACAATGATTTGATTAACATTGGACTTAAATGAAATAACAAATGGACTCAATTCCACCGATTTTCATCTCACTTACAGCCAAATCCCTCTCTCCAGAAATGTTACTAATTAGGCTTATTAAGTAATTAAGACAAGAGGTCTTAATTAAATCGGTGCCACTGGGACCTATGCAGCGCAAGGCCTTGCCATAAAACACTTTGCTCCTTTGTTGGTTTAAATGTTACTTTGTAAGACACACAATGCAATTTATTGGACTGAAATATTGATGGTTTTCACAGACTTTGTTCACATAGGTCCATAGCAGTATTTGAGACAAGAAAAGCTTTAAAAAAAAAAACTAATCAAGACAGCATTTGACACTCCTTTTAGGTTTCCTTTAAATGGCTTTTGGAGATTTATTTGACAAGTGTCCATCTGACAGTAAATTGCAGAGGCAACAATAAGTAGTGCTAAAACCCTCCTCCTGAAATGTCAAGTGAATTACCTTGCAAAGAGTTAAAAGTTTAATGAAATATCTAGCAGGAGAAAATGGGGGGGGGGGTTGGCACAGGCCCTGGTACAGGAGATGAGAGAGAGAGAGAGGGAGAGAGAGAGAGAGAGAGAGAGAGAGAGAGAGAGAGAGAGAGAGAGAGAGAGAGAGAGAGAATGACCGTCACTGGGCCTATCACTCATAGAAACGACCGTGCAAACATCCCTTTATACAAGGACACTTATCTAGGAACATTTTAATGATCAATAGCAGGTGACCTCATTCTTAGCGTCCAACATATTTTCATTTGTCACCTGAGTGTTATTCAAACACAAATTTAAAGTGGGTTTGAAGATTACATTCTGGGGGACGCTTTTGTTGGATGCACACCAAGCCCCGGTCCCTCTGAAGGCTGGTGCCCTTGTGAGTGAGCATAGTGCTAAAAGCTTGGCAGAAGATTCCAAGTGTCCCAAGTGTTTTTCTTTTTTTTTGCTGAGCAAAGTAACTAGTCCTTGATACCATAGATTAGAACACATCTGTCATCTATAGTGTAGTACATGAGCATCAAACATAGTTGAATCTCTCCTTTTTAGTTTATTAAAGCGTCTGATACCCACAGCCATTGGTCTGATATGGAGTTGTGTGTTTTTTTTATTTTTACCATGGGGCATTTGGGGTTCATTAGTCCATATAGAGATTCATATACTCTTGTTAGCAACTCTCTCCATCAGGCACCATTTTGGATTTGAAACACTCGGGACAAAGTTATTGGGTGAATTTTTCTCCCTTGGTTATTACTGGTGCAACTCCAGGGCAGCCATATATCCTCAGATTCTGTGTTGACTAATTGTGTGGTATCGCAAATTAACTCTGGATTGGGGGAAAAAAACAGGCAACCTTACTTTGAAATGTCTTGTATTTTTCTCTCCCCCTAGCAAAACATCAAAATTGCTACTTAGCATGAATTATACATTAGTGGGGGTGGAGAGCACGGGGTCCCTCTCGCCCGCGGCGCTGTGGGTTTGAGGTGCAGACGCCCGTCCGCACGCCTGCTGCACACCCCCGCCGAGAGAGAGCTCACCCCATCCGCCAACCCACACAAGATATACTAAGAATGATATGTACAGCAGTAGTATATTAGAGTTAGCTATGTCTATAGTGAGCTATAGTATATCAATAAATATGCAATGTGTATACACAGTGTAAGTAAAATGCAATGTACAGTAGTAGAAATATTAGAATGCACTAAATCGAGATTACAGTATTTAAATACACACAGTATGTACAGCAGTAGTTATATAGGATGAGTAAACATTATTAAAGTGACCAGTGTTCAACGACTCTATGTACATAGGGCAGCACACTCTAAGGTGCAGGGTTGTGTACCGGGTGGTAGCTGGCTAGTGACAGTGTCTAAGGGGAAGGGTACTGGGCGGGGCCGGCTAGTGATGGCTGTTTAACAGTCTGATGGCCTGGCGATAGAAGCTGTTTTTAATTATCTCGGTCCCAGCTTTGATGCACCTGGACTGTCTCCACCTGCTAGATGGTAGCAGGGTGAACAGGCCGTGGCTCGGGTGGCTGAGGTCCTTGATGATCTTCTTGGCCTTCCTGTGACACCGGTGGCTGTAGATGACCTGGAGGGCAGGCAGTGTGCCCCCGATGATGCGTTGGGCTGACCACACCCCCCTCTGGAGAGCTCTGCGGGCGGTGCAGTTGCCGTACCAGGCGATGATACAGCCCGGCAGAATGTTCTCTATGGTGCATCTGTAGGTGTTCGTGAGGGTCTTAGGGGCCACACCAAATTTCTTCAGCCTCCTGAGGTTGAAGAGGTGCTGTTGCGCCTTCTTCACCAGGGTGTCGGTGTGGTGGGACCATTTCAGATCCTCAGTGATGTACACGCCAAGGAACTTGAAGCTTTTGATCCTCTCCACTGTGGCCCCGTCGATGTGACACACACACACACACACACACACACACACACACACACACACATACATACACACACACTGATTCAGAGGGGTTGGGCTAAATGCGAAAGACACATTTCGGTTGAATGCATTCAGTTGTACAACTGACTAGGTATCCCCCTTTCCCTTTCCCTACTCAGCCCACTTTATCTACTGCCCCATCAATCAAACACATTCCCTCACACAAACCATGTATGTTGAATATGATCAAACACACATGTACACACTGAAGTTTTATCTCCACACTCACATAATCCATCACATCTACACAGCTACCGCAACACACCGACACAAAACAGACATATTATTTTCTCTCTTTATCCAACTACATATACTTTGGGTACACAAGCAAGAACATATATTTTCTTAGCAAAGAAGCTACATGTACATTCAGTCACATCCAATGTGAATAAAGAAGACTAGCTGCTGAAGTTGACTGTATTAAGGATAGAAATTGGATCGGCTCTGTGATTATCCAACACTGTCTAATTCAATATAAACACCCAATCAGGAATCAGGGTCAGAGGTCAACGTCACATCACCACACTGGCCCCCCTTCTCATCTTCCTGCTGCCTCCTAATCAACAGGAAAGCCAGTATATCACACACACGATGCACACATACACATGCACAAGCATGCACACGCGCACCCATGCATGCGCGCACATACACACACACACACACACACACACACACACACACACACACACACACACACACACACACACACACACACACAGGATTCCTACTTCCTGTCTCCCTCACTAATTAAGTAACAATTACACATAGATTTTTTCATTCATAGGAAATTATATTATTTTGGATCCACTCATATATTATTACATTAAACGATCGTTCTATTAAAAGTGGGATTGTTGCTCTGTGAATGAACCATATCTTTAATTACCTTGCCTCTCTGTAGTAAAACACATACAGTTCAGAGGCTCAGAGTAATTGGCTTGGAGAAAGAAGAAAAAGGTCTCCATAATTAATACATTTATCAGGCTGGCCGTGAGAGTTAGCAGGGTAGAGCCGCCTCTGGGCCGGTTTTACAAGTCGACAAGGGAGAGCTCAGACTCTGCCCTGAGACCATGGATTCTCCATCTTCATCTGGATTCTATAGACCCCACTGAGTTGTGGTGGTATCTATAAATCGTAGAGACACCAGTCAGAGTGCAGCAGTGTGTGTGACCTTGTCTGTGTGGTGTCCTATAGGTGGGCTGCTTGCCTGTGTGTGTATGTGTGTGTGTGAATGACGCAGTGGCCAGTGGCCCTGATAATCTTTATGATAAATCATTGTGCAGCCCAGTGCAGCCTGCCTCTACAGCCATGATGACTGACAGCTCTAAATACCTGGGAGGGCAGGGTGGTTTAAAGGCCTCCAGCAGGGGAGTATCAGTCACGGCTCCAACCCGGGACCCCAGTTTCCCTGTGTAAAAGAGCAGCAGCATCCAAAGCCCGCAGTCTGAAATTGCCATTCTAGCTCAGTCTCAAGGCACCATTCTGGCTCTATCTCATGTCACCATTCTGGCAGCGGTTCAAACCTCACATTGGCTCCCATTCAGGCTTCGTGCTGGCTGGGTTTCAAGGCTCACACTGGGCTGTGCTTCAGCCTGCATTGTGGTTCTATGTGGCTCTGTTTCAGGCAGGGCCCCTTCAGTTTCAGCACCCTGGGTTGCTGGCCTCCTGCCTGCGCAGATCAGTGGGAGATCTCAGCAGAGCCCTTTGTTTGGGGTGGCATTTTGCCTTTGTTTTCCTACTCCGCCTGTAATCTAAACACCTAAAGCATCTCACGCTCGACAAATCGGCCCCACAGACGAGGGAGCGGCACAAGACAAATGGCTGGATGAGGTTCAAACCTCCAGGACTGATGGCATCTGACCGGGCCTGACCTCCCAAAGGTTAAAGACTTACAAAGCAATCAATTATCGGGGCCACGTGGCCCCTTTTAACAAACGCTCCCCTCCCTCGCATCGACAGCCACACTTTTAAAACAGCAAGGCTTATTAACGAGTTACGCTACTGTGGAGACACCCCCCAATCTACAGTACAGTGTGTGTTACAGTTTCACAATTACAACACAACTCATAAATAAGCTATTTTTTGCCTTCCCTCTATTGTGTATCTGTATCTCGCTAATTCTACACTCTCTGTTTTCCTCCCTGGGCTCTCTCTCTCCATCGGTATCTTTCTCTTTCTCTGTTTCTCTCTCTCCCCTGTATTTCTGTCTGTGTCTGTATTTTTTTTCCTCTCTCTCTGTTTTCCTCATGGGCTCTCTCTCCATGTCTCTCGTATCTTTCTCTTTCTCTCTCTGTTCTCTCTCCCTGGTCTTTCTATCTCTGTGTCTGTAGTCTCTCCTGCTAGCTGAGTTCGGCGGGCCCCTCAGCTGTTCGGCTGTGTTAGTAATTACCATTTCATTAAGAATGACAGTTTCGGGGGTTGAAGCACCATTTCATCGAGGTCTCGTGGGAAAGGCGCTTGCCAAATTTCGTGCGTGAACGGCAATTATCTCTCTATGTCTGCAATTCACCATTTTGTACTTAGTTGCTTGACGACAGCGATGAAATTGAGCAAAGATGTGTATAGGATGGATAGGCATACAGCAGAGGCCATTCTTGGTTAGCTCAATAGCTTAGAGGTATTAAACTGGAAAAGCTGACTGAAGAACGGCAGAGGGTGCATCATGATCATGTGTGCAAACAGAAATGCTGTGCACCCACAGCAGTAGGCAGGCATAATCTCTTGTCACACAGCTATAACTGCATTATGCTAGCATGCAATAGCGCAGTAAGGGATGCTTCTGCATGTCTTTGTATGTGTGTTTTAAGCATGTGAATTTGCGTGATAAGTCCATGATTATGCATGTGTTATCCATTTACATCCTCTGTGTGTGTCAGTGTGTGTGTGTTTTGTGTGTGTGTGTGCGTGCGTATGTGAGTGCATGTTTGTGTGTGTACCCACGTACACGTATGTGTGTGCCACTCCCTGAGAACCAGGCAGGAAAGCGCTGGGTGTGAGTTATAGTGACAGGATTCAGAGCTTGTCTGCTGGAAACTGCTTCAGCTCTTCTAATTGCATGTCTACTCTGAATGATGGGACACTTAATTCTTACACATTCCACACAATTGCGTTCCACTAACACGGAGGGAGAGGCAGGTTCCGGGGCCATATGGCGAGGGACACGGGGCCCAGTGAATAAATGGGATATCCCCAGCTCATCCCTAGATCCAGTCAGGGCGATGAAACAGCAGCCCTAATGAAACATATTCCCACCAACACCCCCAGCCTACTGCATGCACCACGAGATGGATAGCTATATGTGTGTGTGTGTGTGTGTGTGTGTGTGTGTGTGTGTGTGTGTGTGTGTGTATGTGCATGCGTGTGTGCTGCGGCCCAGCAGTGCAGGTAAGCCAGAGGAGCTGTAGGGAGCCTGCTTATTGACGTGACCCTGGAACCTCCAACCCTACCCTCAGCTCCATCCTCTATCCCACCAGTAGCAGCAGGGAAGGCAGACAAGTGCAGCACTGCTCTGCTAATGCATTCACCAGCCAGCCCTCATCCAAGCAGGCAAAGCACTTAATTACTTCAATTGATCTTTATTAGCTTCAATTAGAGAGGGACACTGGGGGGGAAAACAAGGTCCTGATTCCTGCAGACAGATCACAAGCAGAGGTGAAGGCAGAGGTGGCTCAACCTGCCTCCAACACACATACCCTGAGCCCTAAGCAGGGGTGGAAGATAGGCAGGATACTAGATATGCATCTTTAGTGGAGCTGCAATAGGGAGTAGGGATAGGAGAAGGACCCCCCTCTCCCGCCCCGCCACGGTGCCTGTGTTTGTGTTTCTGGGGCGCTGGGTGACCTTTGACCTCGGGCTAATGAGAGCGATAACGAGGATTAAAAGGGGGCGACTGGAAGGTGTCTGCGAGGGGGTTTAAACAATTACACTCGGCTGCCAACATGCCTTTTCCTCATGACTCAGGAAATTACAGTCTCTCTCTCCTTTTCTGGCCAACACAAAAGAAAAAGGCTTATGGAAAATAATAAATTATCCGGGGCCACATTAACTTGGATGTAAATCGCTGGGCAATTATGTTTTAATAGGCCTTTAAGAGAATGAGTAATTTGGGGTGATGCTGGTGAGGTTGATCATGGTAACCCATCTCTCTCCCTCTGTGCCAACAGGCCCTGGGCATTGTGTGTCGGTCGAGTGGAAGTGTGTGTATTGTGTGTGTCCAAGCAGGTGTGTATGTATAAGGGGTTGGAACCTATTATTGTTCCATTCTGAACAGAACCCCTATTTTTTTATTTGTTCCGTTCCAGTGTTCCCACCAGCATTATAAAGTTCTGAACCGGTTCGAACCCAAAACAAGGAACGGTTCATACAGTTCCAACATCGTTTTTTACATTAGCTCATTCATTTACTCCACCAATTAGCATGGATAGAGCAGCTTGCTATGGAACGGGCAAACTAGTTGATTATATTTTTGATTGGTCATATACAGTGGGGAGAACAAGTATTTGATACACTGCCGATTTTGCAGGTTATCCTACTTACAAAGCATGTAGAGGTCTGTAATTTTGATCATAGGTACACTTCAACTGTGAGAGACAGAATCTAGTAATAATTTGCATTTTATTGCATGACATAAGTATTTGATACATCAGAAAAGCAGAACTTAATATTTGGTACAGAAACCTTTGTTTGCAATTACAGAGATCATACGTTTCCTGTAGGTCTTGACCAGGTTTGCACACACTGCAGCAGGGATTTTGGCCCACTCCTCCATACAGACCTTCTCCAGATCCTTCAGGTTTCGGGGCTGTCGCTGGGCAATACGGACTTTCAGCTCCCTCCAAAGATGTTCTATTGGGTTCAGGTCTGGAGACTGGCTAGGCCACTCCAGGACCTTAAGATGCTTCTTAAGGAGCCACTCCTTAGTTGCCCTGGCTGTGTTTTTCGGGTCGTTGTCATGCTGGAAGACCCAGCCACGACCCACCTTCAAAGCTCTTACTGAGGGAAGGAGGTTGTTGGCCAAGATCTCGCGATACATGGCCCCATCCATCCTCCACTCAATACGGTGCAGTCGTCCTGTCCCCTTTGCAGAAAAGCATCCCCAAAGAATGATGTTTCCACCTCCATGCTTCACGGTTGGGATGGTGTTCTTGGGGTTGTACTCATCCTTCTTCTTCCTCTAAACACGGCGAGTGTAGTTTAGACCAAAAAGCTTCTCCTATTCCTCCTCTGGATCATCCAGATGGTAATTGGCAAACTTCAGACGGGCCTGGACATGCGCTGGCTTGAGCAGGGGAACCTTGCGTGCGCTGCAGGATTTTAATCCATGACGGCGTAGTGTGTTACTAATGGTTTTCTTTGAGACTGTGGTCCCAGCTCTCTTCAGGTCATTGACCAGGTCCTGCCGTGTAGTTCTGGGCTGATCCCTCACCTTCCTCATGATCATTGATGCCCCACGAGGTGAGATCTTGCATGGAGCCCCAGACCGAGGTTGATTGACCGTCATCTTGAACTTCTTCCATTTTCTAATAATTGCGCCAACAGTTGTTGCCTTCTCACCAAGCTGCTTGCCTATTGTCCTGTAGCCCATCCCAGCCTTGTGCAAGTCTACAATTGTATCCCTGATGTCCTTACACAGCTCTCTGGTCTTGGCCATTGTGGAGAGGATGGAGTCTGTTTGATTGAGTGTGTGGACAGGTGGTCTGGTTTTTGTTAGTATGTGTGTGTGTGTGATTCAATCGTCCCCCTCCCCTGTCTTGTTCCAAAACATTGATGAGCCTGGAAAGGTGAGCGTGACCCTACACAGTGCCCTCTGACCTCTAACCCCTGCCCTAGACAGTGACCTGTGGAATATCAATGTGTGTGTTGGCCCTGCAGGGCTGCTGCTGGGTGTAGAGGGATCAGGATCAATGTGAGGAGAGATCACTACAGACGGACCCACCTAGTGGAACACTAACTAATGAGACCGGCCAAGAACACTCACACAGCAGGGCAGACAGCAGGGAGGACAGAGAGCAGAACAGACAGAACAGAGAATGGGGAGGGAGGGAGGGAGGAGAGAATTTAATTGTTTTCTTCAAAGAACAAGCTAGTCTGTATCTATAGTAAACTGTACAAGCACAGTGATGCAGTGACATACATTTATATTGAGCCAATACACACAAAGTGTATCAATTACCATCAAACCTGATCATCTCAAATTGTTCCAAATTGTGATGTAACTGTATAGATATTTGCATGATTTCACATTAAAGCTTCACATTTACGGCCTCCCGAGTGGCGCAGCGGTCTAAGGCACTGCATCGCAGTGCTTGAGGTGTCACTACAGACCCGGGTTCGATCCCAGGCTGTGTCACAACTGGCCGTGACCGGGAGTCCCATAGGGCAGCGCACAATTGGCCCAGCGTCGTCCGGGTTAGGGGAGGGTTTGGACGGGGGGGCTTTACTTGGGTCATCGCGCTCTTGTGGCGGGCCGGGCTCCTGCAGGCTGACCTCGGTTGTCAGTTGAACGGTGTTTACTCCGACACATTGGTGCAGCTGGCTTCTGGGTTAAGCAGGTGGATGATAAGAAGCGTGGTTTGGCGGGTCATGTTTTGGAGGACACATGACTCGACCTTCGCCTCTCCCGGGAGTTGCAGTGATGAGACAAGATCGTAATTGGAAATCACGAAAAAGAGGGTAAAAAAACAAATATTCAAAAAATTAAAAATTCTCATTAATTTAGATACTCTCCATTCTATAGAGTGTTTTCATAATCACTTTTACCTCTGATTACCCCCCACTCACAATTATATAAATATTGCATGTTTTTCTTTACACTACAGGATATGGTCAAGCAAACCTATATATTTCTGGATGTACTGTATCTGTATAATCACCTCAAAATAATTCACAACAAAACAAGACCATATGCACATCCATTCCACTTGGGGAGCCACCAGTCACAGAGATGTGAATTCTGATTAGTCATTTATCAAACTGCTCACTTTCATCCATTGCTGTCAACACTGTGAAGGCACTTAACGGACTACTTTACTACAACGCCTCTGAATATGCAAATTTAGCAGACTATATTTCAGTACTATATTTCAGTACTTAAAGAACTCTCCGTGTTTAGTTTTGAAATTAGCCCGCCCAACTACCTCATCCCTATATTGTTATTTATTTTGCTCATCTGTACCCCAGTATCTCTATTTGCACATCATCTCTTGCACATCATTCCAGTGTTAATACTAAATTGTAATTATTTTGCACTATAGCCTATTTTATTGCCTTACCTCCATAACTTGCTAAATTTGCACACTGTATATTAATTGTATTTCTGTTGTATTTTTTTGATTTTTGTTTTGTTTTACCCCATATGTAACTCTGTGTTGTTGTTTTTATCGCACTGCTATGCTTTATCTTGGCCAGGTCGCAGTTGTAAATGAGAACTTGTTCTCAACTGGTTTACCTGGTTAAATAAAGGTGAAATAAAATAAAATAAATAAAATCAAGCTTCTCATATTATTCTCTTAGGTTTCTGAGGAGGGCAATTTGCACAAACATCAGGAGTTTCGTTTTAAAATAACCAAGCTAGCAAGAAAAGCGTTTTTTCTTTTGTGGTAAATCATCCTCCCAGCCCGTAACCCCCCGAAAAGTGTGTCCAAATGACATGAGTGCCAGTTGAACACAAGCCCCTTGCAATACAGGCCCAGACCGAGCCACACACACAATTAAACATTATTCTCAGATTTAATTAAAAGAGACTTGATACTCAAAGTACTCACAGCTTTTATTCTCATTTTCAAACTGTTAATGGGAGAAAAATATTGGATGCCATATACTCTCATTATTATTGACATAGTTTATCAGTTTGTCTGCAACATCCCCTTAACCAGGAATACATTGTGCTTTCTAACAGTATTTCTATGGTCTGCATTCTATCCTCTATCCTAGATATTCCTGTTCTAGTGTGTCCATGGTTCTTCTGTCTGTTTGAGGGTCTTTTATAGCCCCCCCCCCAAACACACACACCTCCCTCTCCCTCCCCCTGTCCCCCTCCAGCTGCTCTGTCACCCATGTCGCCAAAGGGACAAGGAGAACGTGGCGTTTCCCTGGATCAAAAATTTACGAGCAATTAAAAGGCAGGCGACGCGGAGCATCCATCAGCCAGTGCTGCTGCCAGGATGGGTAAAGGGGCTGCAGTAAACCACACGCTATATACTTTTATATCTGTTTTCTCTCCAAAGAGGGAAGGTTATGGCAAAATGATGTTTTAAGGTCCACAGTTCTACAGGGATGCAGACATCTTTCATGAAACGCTGGCTTGGAGGTCACAGCCCGAGGGAGGGAGGAAAGACAGAGAGGAGTGTGTGTGCTGTGTTGTGTTGAGTTGTGTGTGTGTGTTTTGTATTGATGTGTATGTCTAGTGAGTTATAAGATACAAAACAAGGAGGCTCTTAGTGTGTGTGTGTAAAAGATATGTACCATCCTATGGTCCATTAGTTACTATGGGAAGAGTGACCCGATTACCCTGTTGTTGTTTAAGAGGACACAATTCAAACGTGCTCCTCTTCATTCAAAGACACACACACACACACATACACACAAATGCACGCACACACACAAATGCACGCACACACACGTAAACACACACACACACACATTTAAAAAATGCACACATAAACAAATGCACACACGCATAGACACACGCAAAGACACATTACCACTAATACACAGAAATGCACACCAACTCTTATGCATCACCACATTCTCTCTCTATTTCTGTCTCTCACTTTTTCTGGCTGCTTGCGACAAGCCTAGACTCATTTGCATCCTTAATTGCATTGTAATGTACTTTTAATTTGAAAACGGAGGCAATTAATTATTTTGATATGGAAGAAAATGCAGCAAATGTAAACATTCTAATAGTTCTCCAAGAGCGGAGCATCATTTTTCAAAAAGGGGGATTGGAATCTTATCTCATTTTTTATTTCATCCGGTTTTTTTTATACCATTTCGCTGCTCATTCTCCTTGATATTCACTTTGTCTTTGCAGGGACGGCACCGATTTCTTTGATATTTTCTCTCTGTTATTTTCCATCTAATCTTCCACGGTATAATTACTAGATACTAACCAGAGATACATTTTTCCACTGTCAACCACATGATCAATAGGTGTCAGTGTTCAAAGGAATACAAAGCTGTATTAGCGGGTGCCAGAGCAGCTTCATTTGTATGGACCCGGGCTTGCACTGACACTGTCAACCTGATAAACCCATTGCACAATGAAATAGGATGGATGCATGTTATTTCTTGCTCTTTTTCTCCAGCTCCATCACTCTCACTATTGCTTCCCCTCCCCTTCTTTCAATCTCTGCCCCCTTCTCTCTCTGCGCCTCCTTCTGCCTCTCTCACTCTGCGCCTCCTTTTCCGCTTCCTCTCTCTCCCTCTTTCTTTCTCTCGCTCCAGAGGGAGCAGGCAACTCACTGACATCCCAGCAGGCCTAGCAACAGCCAATAAATTATGAGTGACAAGTCTTTAGACCAATAAAAGCGCTGCCATATTTCATGCACAGTAAATCTGATTGCAGATTGCGCTGGCGTGTGGCGGCTGACATGTTTATTGTCGCCGTGGCGATGTGAGCTGGGGGTCGGTCTCCGACATCAGCGTTTCTAAAGCTCTGTAGTCTATGCGGAGGTCACACAGATGGAATTCTGGGTATACACTCGCCCCCCTTTCTCCTCTACATCAACCTATACAACAACTATTCTATCGCAGCCCTAGAAGCCATGCAGTTGCTCCTATCACAACAGCCATCTGTCCTCAATACAGTACACACGTCCCCAATGAAACCTTTAGCCTACCTTGTTAAACTGAACCACAAACTACACAAACACCACACAACACGTACACATCATTCATGCACAGAAATACTCCTCCCAACACAGCTATAACTCAGCTATAACCCTGTCCAGGCCCAAAGACAACCGTTCCTGAAAAGTGAACCGATCCTCAGAGAACCAGAGGAACAAACCCATCCCAGATCCCACTCCCTCCCCAACAGACTTCCTTAGACCTAAACCTCTTTGTGAAGACTCATACATTCCCCGTCTTTAATGTGTTGTGTGAATTTGTGATCTTGTTTCTGTTTTCGCTAACCGTGTTTTTCAAATCATCTTTCATATACTTTACCATCTTAGAATAAAACTGTTCTTGACCTGAAGAAAATATGTTTATGTGAATGAGGCAACAGCCAGCATCATCACACTCTCCCCTAATTTCTACTGCAACACAATATCTCCTCTTAGCCTCATCTTAACCTAAGATATGGTGTATTTTATCACCATCTCCTAACAACTGTACCCATTTTAAGTGACCCTAAACCCATGCACTGCTCTGACGGTCTTTATCCACGCAATAAATCATTAGTTGTAATTACTGAGAACAGTGCAACAATATGATCAGGACATTACCAGTCACATCACCTAAATGTATGTATTTCAACAACCGTCTTGTGATGAATCATTATAATCTAATTCATCTATTCTTCTCAGAGAAACAGACTGGTTATAATCTGTTTTATTACATATCGCCGAGAGAGAGAGAAGGATGGAGAGAGAGAAAAAAGAGAGAAAGAAAGAAAGAGAGAGAAGGAAGGAGAGAGAGAGAAAGAAATGCAGTATAAAGATGGAGACAAAGACAGAAAGAAAGATAGAGTACAGAGATGAAAGGAGAGAGTGACTGATAAAGATGCAGTGAGAGAGGGAGAGAGATAAGAAGAGAGGGGAGAAGGGGGGAGAGAGATTGCGAGAGAGAGAGATGAGGAGAGAGAGAGAAAATACATTACAACTCTATGACTGATTACTGCGATGCCATTGCCCGACTGACATTGTAAAGGCGTTGTAAACGCATTGTAAAAGCATTTATACGACGTCTGGAGGAGCCTGGCACTTAAAGCATCTCTCACTCTGATTCTCGCCTCGTACATTAGGAGAGAGGGCTTTCATTTTCCTGAGCCCTGCTCAGTGCAGTGAATCAGAGCATCCATACATGCTCAGACACACTCGTCAGACACATGCAGGGTGACACTAACAATGCTACTTCTCCCCTGCCAAAATCACTTATTCCCAAGTCATAAACGGGTGTCTGTTTTACAATGTGGGTGTAATATCAGTAGTATGGTGTAGTGTCTGAGGTATATGTATGTTGTCTGTAGTGTAGGGTGTGTTGTGTAGGGTACAGGTGTTGTCAGTAGTGTAGGGTGTGTTGTGTAGGGTACAGGTGTTGTCTGTAGTGTAGGGTGTGTTGTGTAGGGTACAGGTGTTGTCAGTAGTGTAGGGTGTGTTGTGTAGGGTACAGGTGTTGTCAGTAGTGTAGGGTGTGTTGTGTAGGGTACAGGTGTTGTCTGTAGTGTAGGGTGTGGTGTGTAGGGTACAGGTGTTGTCTGTAGTGTAGGGTGTGTTGTGTAGGGTACAGGTGTTGTCTGTAGTGTAGGGTGTGGTGTGTAGGGTACAGGTGTTGTCTGTAGTGTAGGGTGTGTTGTGTAGGGTACAGGTGTTGTCTGTAGTGTAGGGTGTGTTGTGTAGGGTACAGGTGTTGTCTGTAGTGTAGGGTGTGTTGTGTAGGGTACAGGTGTTGTCTGTAGTGTAGGGTGTGTTGTGTAGGGTACAGGTGTTGTCAGTAGTGTAGGGTGTGTTGTGTAGGGTACAGGTGTTGTCTGTAGTGTAGGGTGTGTTGTGTAGGGTACCGGTGTTGTCAGTAGTGTAGGGTGTGTTGTGTAGGGTACAGGTGTTGTCTGTAGTGTAGGGTGTGTTGTGTAGGGTACAGGTGTTGTCAGTAGTGTAGGGTGTGGTGTGTAGGGTACAGGTGTTGTCTGTAGTGTAGGGTGTGTTGTGTAGGGTACAGGTGTTGTCTGTAGTGTAGGGTGTGTTGTGTAGGGTACAGGTGTTGTCAGTAGTGTAGGGTGTGTTGTGTAGGGTACAGGTGTTGTCAGTAGTGTAGGGTGTGGTGTGTAGGGTACAGGTGTTGTCTGTAGTGTAGGGTGTGTTGTGTAGGGTACAGGTGTTGTCTGTGGGACTGTTTGGCTGTAGCGTGTGTGTTTTCCATAGGTGTGTGTGGTGTCTGTAACATGTGTCCCTGGTTTGTATGTGTGTGTTTCTGTGCATGCGTCTATGTGTCATGTTCATGATATGTCAACGGCTGTAGTACGTGCGTTGTTTGTAGGTTACAGTCAGTGTTGGGGGTAATGTGTTACAAAATAAACGTGTTACGTAATCACATTACTTTTATGAGTAACGGAGTAAAGTAGCGTTACTTTTTCAAACTGGGTAATATTATTACAGTTACTTTCAGAATCATATCTCTACCGGGCGCGTTTCCATTATCCAATCTTGACTTAATTTAGTTATTGAGCGCGCAGAGAATGGCTGTTTGGAGAAACCTCTGATATTTGCCAGTGATCGCTTCTGTGATAGCAAAGCCCATAGAGGGCTTTGCCGTCTAGTGGCAAGTGTGCCATCTATTCATCTCTATGGGTCCGTGTACGTGCGGCCCATAAACAGAACTGGCGGCTTGAGAGAAAGATTTGGAATGAAAAGATAGTAAATCTGTACAGATGTTTGGCTTACAGTTTATATGGATAATTAAGCAGCACTTCTAGAGTAGCACAGGAAAGCAGTGCCACAGATGAAAGGTGTGATCAAACCTGAGTTAGTAAGTAGCTCGACTTGCTCCCCCCGACAGTCAAACAAACTGTGAGTGTTTTAGATTTTTTCAGGAAAGTAATGCAAAGTAACATAACGAGTTAGTTTCCACACCAAGTAAGATTGTATAGTAACGCGTTACTTTTGTTAAATGCAACGAATAATATGTAATACATTAATTTTTCAAGTAACTAATCCCAACACTGGCTACAGTACAGTATATGTGGTATACATGCTGCGTGGGATATGTTTACACCGTGTGTGTGTAACTAGTACCTGTCATGGATGTGGTACCCTGCTCCGTTGTCACTCCATCCTGGTTCTTTGGGGTCGGGGACCTTGGCTGTCATGGCGATCAGATGCTGCACATCCCTCCACGTCAAGTCAGGACTGGGAAGATAAAGACGAATATCCTCAAATACATGAATGTGTGTCGTACACGACATCAAACCACAGCAAGAAGCCTTCATTCCTTTATGATACTCCTGATATTACCTTATGATGAGATCTAGAGGGAGTTGAACATGTAGACATACACAGAAACACATGTAGGCTATACACCAGTTGGTATGAAACACATGTATATTTGGCTTAGCATAGAAAGTGGACACACACATGCACATTCCCACACACGTGAATATGTGCACATGATTTGGGCCTGCCGTTGTGACCATTACTGCACCTCCTCTACAAGTCAAAGAATCTGTTTAAGTCATTTCGAGCTTAATAACGTCGGCGAAAACTGTGAATTCAACAAAGTACGTTGGAGACGTAACAAAGGGGCTGGCGAAAAGAATGAATGGAGGAGACATTTAATCCCGAGCAGGGTATTCTAATACAGCAGACTCAAGTGTCATGTCAAGCAATATACTAATGGAATCCAATTAAGACCTTTAAACTGCACAGAGAGCTAAAGGATATTAGCTCCGTTTTCTCTAACAAAAGACCAAAGGGTCGTCAAGGAGAGCCTTTTCAGGATATAAAAAGCATAAAGGAAATTGGGTTTTCTCCCTTTATCCCTCATTATTGCTGGCTAAGAAAATAGACTTGAATTGAAGTTAAAAACTGCGTTGAACACCCATTTCTAACATTATGTTCTAGAACTAAAAAGCACCGGTGTCAGTTTCGACAGCCAAAGAGAAGCTGTCATGTCTGCTACGCAAAAGGCACAACAAAGTTGATTAAAAGGTGGTTAATATGGCTGTGGCGAGCTCACATACTGTACACATCGGTGTCCTTCACATAACATGATCTGCTTGTAGCTAAACTGTACCATGTCCAACTACAATGTCCCAGTGTTTCGGTTTCAAAATAGTGGCTTGTAAACAAATCCCGTTTAGACAACAAGCATGTGTTTGAATTGTGGAATGAGGTTCTACCTGCTCAATACAACAGTCATTTTAGATTTACATTTATATAATTTAGCAGACACTCTTATCCAGAGCGACATACAGACAGTGTAGTCATATGACAATCCCAAGGCCATGGTTAATACAAGAACATCCGTAATGCAACACCCATTTGTTGTGCTGGAAGACGTAATCTATGGGTAGGAAATATCAGGCACAGTCCAACCAAACCATTCCAATCACATATAGGGGGAAAAGGCCGAAATAAAATTGCTTTCAAAAAGCTTTCCTTTACAATAGAAAACAAAACAAACCAAAAACTGGCAACCAGCAAGTGCAACCAGCGAGTGCTACAGTACACCATAGGAGTAATACCACTAATAATAGAAAATATTACAAATTAAAACAACAGGAGAGCACAACACACACAGTTATTTTAAGCTTTGATTTCAAAGGGATCCAGAGTGGGGAGCTGGGCTTTGTACTTTTGAAATGTTGCTCACAGTGTGTGTGTGTGTGTCTCTCTCTCTGTGTGTGTGTGCTGTATTAAATATAGGTAGTGCTGTGGCATGATTCGGTTAGCGTGCACTTCCCCCCACCCCCTACCCCTCCGGTGAAATCAGAGAAGCCCCCCCGGCCCCGGCTGGTTTGCATAAAGCAAACTAAATTAAATTTGCTTTGCTAAATCAAAGCTTGTATGGTATTCCAAGCCGCTCTCTCTGGGACAAATTACTTCAAACGACCTCCTTTGTATCATAACAGAATAAAAAAATCAGCCCAATCAGCGCCTATCCAAAACCCTCGACTTGGGAATTAATTATTGAACCCTGGCGCGGGTTTCGCTGTCTCCTAGCACACAGTGACACATATGTATTTATATGTAAAAGGTGATTTTGCTCTTAAAAACACACAATTGGCTGGGAATATGATTTACTTTCGCTCTGTCTATTTGTGCTCTCTCTCTCTCTCTCTCTCTCTCTCTCTCTCTCTCTCGTTTTCCCCCTACAGACATGAGTAGGGTTTGGGCCACAGCCTCAGTAAGCTCAGAAGACCTCCCATTTTACCCAGGACAGCCAGAGACAGACCTACTAAATATGCCCCAAAACCCCCCACCCTCTGTCCACTTGCCAAGCCCCACAAACCCTCCCAAACCCTGGGCAGACGTCTGAGTGCGTGAACACACAACTGTTTACAAATCCCCAGTTAATAGGATCACCCCTCATTGAGTTGACTGCTCTGATGCGTCTGATGTCATGTATTAGCTGTATGATAGTCAGATCAATAACCCTAGCCTTCTTATACTCCACTGTGTACTGTTACTCTTCTTTACTGCTGCTGGTTAGTGATAGGATGCATGTTTAACGGTGTAGGGTGTGAGTGTGTGTGTGCATGTGTGTCTCTCTCTCTGTGTGTGTGTGCGCGCGCGGTTAGTGTGTGCGCGCATGCGTGTGTGTGTGTATGTGTGTGTATGTGTGCATGCTGGCGAGTATAGGAGCTGTGAGTGTCTGATATCTGTAAAATATATTTCCAAGTGAATGCTCTGTATTTATTTTTTGCCCCATAATAAGGAAAGATGTTTTCGTGTGAATCTGTGTGTGCGTGCTGGAGTATATTGCTGATGCTGTGTATACTTGTGCGTATGCATGTGTGTGTGTTTGTGTGAGTGAGTGTGTGTGTGTGTGTGTGTATGTTTTCGAGTGTGTCTCTAGCTAGCTGGTATAACTGTGTTTCCAATTACGTTGAACCACAGGCCGGATCAATGCGGCCCCTCTGTGTGTAGGAATGAGCAGCCCTGGGCCCTCGGAGCATGCCCACGAATAATTTATCACACACACAGGGTCTGGGCAGGGGGGAGAGGGGGGGATGGGGTGAGGAGGGGGAGCAGGGGGGAGAGCCACAAGGACAGAGTGTCCAGCCCACTGGAGGAAGCTATGGAGCAGGAATAGAGAGAGGGAGAGAGAGAGAGGAAGAGAGATTGAGAGAATATGAGAGAGAGAGAGAGAGGTCAAGACCCACAGGAATAACACTGTCGCTGTTAAATAATTTACATGAAGACAGAGCAAATCAACAATAAACAATTTAAGGGGAAAAATAAAAACTACGGTAAGTACAGAGGTTGAGGGAAAGAAAGTGATAAAAGTGCTGATACATACAGTGGGGAGAACAAGTATTTGATACACTGCCGATTTTGCAGGTTTTCCTACTTACAAAGCATGTAGAGGTCTGTAATTTTTATCATAGGTACACTTCAACTGTGAGAGACATAATCTAAAACAAAAATCCAGAAAATCACATTGTATGATTTTTAAGTAATTAATTTGCATTTTATTGCATGACATAAGTATTTGATACATCAGAAAAGCAGAACTTAATATTTGGTACAGAAACCTTTGTTTGCAATTACAGAGATCATACGTTTCCTGTAGGTCTTGACCAGGTTTGCACACACTGCAGCAGGGATTTTGGCCCACTCCTCCATACAGACCTTCTCCAGATCCTTCAGGTTTCGGGGCTGTCGCTGGGAAATACGGACTTTCAGCTCCCTCCAAAGATTTTCTATTGGGTTCAGGTCTGAAGACTGGCTAGGCCACTCCAGGACCTTGAGATGCTTCTTACGGAACCACTCCTTCGTTGCCCTGGCTGTGTGTTTCGGGCCGTTGTCATGCTGGAAGACCCAGCCACAACCCATCTTCAATGCTCTTACTGAGGGAAGGAGGTTGTTGGCCAAGTGTCAATGCTGAGGTGTATGCGGCGGTGAAGTCAGGCGCAGGACACAGAGGATCAGTAACGACTACTTTACTTTCCAAAGTAAAATACGCACAAAACAAAAGCCTCCAAACACAAGAGGAGAAATGTACGCGGAGTGCGTAATAAACAAGATGGTCAATGCCGAACATACATACAAGAGACGCGGACAATAACACACAAAGGCAAACATAAAACAAGGGAACTTATATGGTACATAATCAATACAGAATACGAAACAGGTGTACCAACTAGACAATACAAGACAAACATCGAAACATCGAGCGGCAGTAGCTAGTACTCCGGGGACGACGAACGCCGAAGCCTGCCCGAGCAAGGAGGAGGAGCAGCCTCGGCGGCATCCGTGACACCAAGATCTCGCGATACATGGCCCCATCCATCCTCCCCTCAATACGGTGCAGTCGTCCTGTCCCCTTTGCAGAAAAGCATCCCCAAAGAATGATGTTTCCACCTCCATGCTTCACGGTTGGGATGGTGTTCTTGGGGTTGTACTCATCCTTCTTCTTCCTCCAAACACGGCGAGTGGAGTTTAGACCAAAAAGCTCTATTTTTGTCTCATCAGACCACTTGACCTTCTCCCATTCCTCTTCTGGATCATCCAGATGGTCATTGGCAAACTTCAGACGGGCCTGGACATGCGCTGGCTTGAGCAGGGGGACCTTGCGTGCGCTGCAGGATTTTAATCCATGACGGCGTAGTGTGTTACTAATGGTTTACTTTGAGACTGTGGTCCCAGCTCTCTTCAGGTCATTGACCAGGTCCTGCCGTGTAGTTCTGGGCTGATCCTTCACCTTCCTCATGATAATTGATGCCCCACGAGGTGAGATCTTGCATGGAGCCCCAGACCGAGGGTGATTGACCGTCATCTTGAACTTCTTCAATTTTCTAATAATTGCGCCAACAGTTGTTGCCTTCTCACCAAGTTGCTTGCCTATTGTCCTGTAGCCCATCCCAGCCTTGTGCAGGTCTACAATTTTATCCCTGATGTCCTTACACAGCTCTCTGGTCTTGGCCATTGTGGAGAGGTTGGAGTCTGTTTGATTGAGTGTGTGGACAGGTATCTTTTATACAGGTAACGAGTTCAAACAGGTGCAGTTAATACAGGAAATGAGTGGAGAACAGGAGGGCTTCTTAAAGAAAAACTAACAGGTCTGTGAGAGCCGGAATTCTTACTGGTTGGTAGGTGATCAAATACTTATGTCATGCAATAAAATGCAATTTAATTACTTAAAAATCATACAATTTGATTTTCTGGATTTTTGTTTTAGATTCCGTCTCTCACAGTTGAAGTGTACCTATGATAAAAATTACAGACCTCTACATGCTTTGTAAGTAGGAAAACCTGCAAAATCGGCAGTGTATCAAATACTTGTTCTCCCCACTGTATATGCAAAGTGGTCGATATTTCCAGTTTTTCATATTTTGAGCAATGACTGAGGGGTATATCTGTATGATAAGTGTGATGCTTGTTATGCAGGAGGATATGATCCGTTTGAACATGGCCCCCTAGCCTGGGCTTGACTATCTCATCTTAGCACGTCAAACCTTATTGGAACAAGAGAGAGAGAGAGAGAGAGAGAGAGAGAGAGAGAGAGAGAGAGAGAGAGAGAGAGAGAGAGAGAGAGAGAGAGAGAGAGAGAGAGAGAGAGAGAGAGAGAGAGAGAGAGAGAGACTACATACAGAGTCACTTACACGCACCCACACACTCATTAACTACACAAATCAGCACTGCACTGGTTGTATTTAAAGGAGATCACAGGCATGTAGTTATTGGACGAGGCCTAATTGATAAAACCATTAGTAACACTTGTGCAGATAACGAATCCTAGTCTGCGCACAGTCACTCCAAATGGGCTCACTTAGGCTTAAAGTACGCCACATTAAAAGATTATGGCCAAATGTGGAGAGTTCCTATGACTCTGGCTCCCATTTCTGGGAGGAGTAATGGGGACAAAATGAAGACAGAGCAGGGAGAGCAGAGCAGAGATTATGAAGATCCTGTCTTTTACTCTGTTTCTGAGGTTGTGGGTGAGGTCCAGGGACCGGTGCATGTAAGGCCCTGATAATACGCAAACCACACATAATACCCAAATCATCAGTTTGTGTCTCAGGGAGTGTTTGAGTTGAGACCAATTAGAGGGGCGGATCCTGTTTCACAGGTGCCGTCCCCACTGAGAACCCTAGCTGTTTCCACATTACACCAACCCCTATAGAGCACCCTGCTATCCTGCTCTCAGTGGCTCAGACAGACAGAAGATGGACAGCGCAGAACGGAAGAGAGGAGACAGAAGGTGGGAATAGAGAGAGAGAAAAAAACGAAACAGGGTTGGAACAGACAGAGGGGAGAGAAAGAAAGAGAGGTTGAGAAAGAGGGGTGGAGAGGTGGTGAGAGAGAGATAGATAGAGAGAGAGAGCTGTCAGTTCACTCACACCGGTCTGTGATTGGAGCAAATTAAAAGATCATTTGTTTGCTGTCATGTGTCTGAATACGGGGCCTTTCCCAGAGCGGGGCTGGCTGACCCCTGGCTGAGCACTGGCCACCGGGGTTAATGAGGAATCATCTCTCACACACATCCTCCATTAATAACCTGAACACATACTCACACACAGACAGAGTGACAAGACATGCTTTAGTCTCGCCACTGGCCAGGCCATCATTTTAAATAGGAACTGGTTCTCAACTAACTTGTCTGGTTAAATACAGTTGTAATAAAATATAATAAATGTAAGGGTAGAGCGTGGGGTTGTCATTGGTGATGGGAGACTAGAGCGGTACAACACTAAAAGAGGGAGGCTAAAAGGTGGACTAAAGATGGAGGGAATGAACAGAGTGGTGTTGAGAAATGGTGTTGAGAATGTTGAGAATGTAACATATTGAAATAGACGTACAAAATATGAAAAAGCTGTAAAACTGATGAAACGATGGAATTAATAATGTGATATTTACATAGAGGGACTAAAGTAAAACTGGAAAAGAGATTTGGAGGAAAGGATTGGAGAGTAGACAGAGATAATTATTTTAATTGCACAGTGTGTGTGTGTGTTTTTTTGTACTATGTTTGTGAGGTTGTGGGTGTTCTGACACCACTAATGTACCTGTGTGTGTGTGTGTGTGTGAGTGCATGTGCTCTGCTCAGCTACATTAAGATGTGAGGGGAATATTTAGGTGATATATAGGATAGGCTGTGTGGTGCAGGTCATACAAGCCCTTAACCAGTAATGTCCTGGGAGCGCAACTCGCCCAGGGGACCTCCGGTCCATTTTACGGCCAAGCGGGCGAGACTGGGCCGGCGTGGCGTGACAGGTGGAGCGGTAAAGCCCTGCCCCTGGCTCATCAATAACACTGAGGACGGCAGCAGGCAGACGCCACGGACAGCTACAGAGCTACAGTCACGACTAGGGCCCAAGACCACACACCAACGCAGTGCAGAAAGACAGAGAGAGTGAGAGAGCAAGAGAGAGAGAGAGAGAGAGATTAGGAAATTAGGAAATACAATATATAAACAAAAGTATGTGGACACCCCTTCAAATTAGTGGAGTCGGCTATTTCAGCCACACCCGTTGCTGACAGGTGTATAAAATCGAGCACACAGCCATGCAATCTCCATAGACAAACATTGGCAGTAGAATGGCCTTACTGAAGAGCTCAGTGACTTTAAACGTGGCACCATCATAGGATGCTACCTTTCAAAACAAGTCAGTTCATAAAATGTCTGCCCTGCTAGAGCTGCCCCGGTCAACAGTAAGTGATGTTATTGTGATGTGGAAACATCAGGGGCAGCAACGGCTCAGCCCGAAGTGGTAGGCCACACAAGCTCACAGAGTGGGACCGTCTGTCCTCGGTTGCAACACTCACTACCGAGTTCCAAAATGCCTCTGAAAGCAACGTCAGCACAAGAACTGTTCGTCGGGAGCTTTATGAAATGGGTTTCCATGGCCGATCAGCTGCACACAAGCCTAAGATCACCATGTGCAATGCCAAGTTCCGGCTGGAGTGGTGTAAAGCTTGCCGCCATTGGACTCTGGAGCAGTGGAAACGCACGGAGTAATGAATCACGCTTCACCATCTGGCAGTCTGACGGATGAATCTTTGTTTGGCGGATGTCAGGAGAACGCTACCTGCCCCAACGCATAGTGCCAACTGTAAAGTTAGGTGGAGGAGGAATAATGGTCTCGGCTGTTTTCATGGTTCGGGGTAGGCCCCTTAGTTCCAGTGAATGAAAATCTTAACGCTACAGCATACAATGACATTCTAGACGTTTCTGTGCTTCCAACTTTGTGGCAATAGTTTGGGGAAGGCCCTTTCCTGTTTCAGCAAGGTCTATACAGAAATGGTTTGTCGAGATCGGTGTGGAAGAACTTGACTGGTCTGCACAGAGCCCTGACCTCAACCCCATCCAACACCTTTGGGATGAATTGGAACGCCGACTTCGAGCCAGGCCTAATAGCCCAACATCATTGCCGGACCTCACTAATGCTCTTGTGGCTGAATGGAAGCAAGTCCCATCATCTAGTGGAAAGCCTTCCCAGAAGAATGGAGGCTGTAATAGCAGCAAAGGGGGGACCAACTCCATATTAATGCCCATGATTTTGGAATGAGATGATTGACGAGCAGGTGTCCACTTACTTTTGGTCATGTAGTGTACCATGGTCGAACATGCCCAATGGTACCACTACCTGGGACAAAAAAACAGTACCTATGGTGGATTTGGTCTGGCAGTGAATGCACACCAAAAAAAGCCTGCAAAGCATTTTACTTTATCCAAAATAAATCATCCTATCCAAATCTGGTGCAAAATATTCAAGTGTAATTTTACCAATTGCTCTATATATGGAAGCGAGGTTTGGGGACCAACCTGTAATTACGATTATAAGCATTGGGAGAAAAACCCAATTGAATATCTACATACAGATTTCTGCAGAATTATCCTAAATATCCAAAAGAAAGTACCAAATAATTTTGGCACCATTTGAAATTAAGCCCCAAAACATCCATAAAATTCAAAGCACTGGAAACGCAAGAGCTGAACCTTGAAAAGAGTCCCCTATTTCAGCTGATAAAAACACTAAACAACCCTATTATCCAAACACACAGGGATATCAATCAGATTGTTACAGAATTGAAAACCTATTTGACAAATTGGGAAAATGAAACAAAAACACAGAATAAACTAAATTGCCATTTGGCCCTCAAAAGAGAATACAAATTGGCAGAAAATCTACTCTGTCAGAGATACAAAACAGAGACAGATCCTGACCAAATACATGCTCAGCGACCAATTGGCTATAAAAAAAGGGAGACACAAAAAGACATGGCTACCCAACGAGGAGCGTCTATGTGGTCACTGCACGACAGGGGAGGTAGAGAGACAGTGATGCACTTTTTCCTCTACTGTGAGAAATACTGCCAAATAGAAAAAATCTCAATCCATTCCCAATATCTGTGCATTCACTAATGACATAAAGCTGGGAATTATTCTGGGTGAGGGAGAAATTGCAAATATTACTGCCAGATATGTACTGTATATGATTGTCATAGCCTGAGGGACAACCCATTAACATGAATTCCCTGAAGTATTTACATTGTATATAACTTACAAGTAATACATAGTGTAACCATCATCCATGTACATTTTGTTTTTAATTTATTAGCCATTCTTTCTTTAATCTTATTAAATGTATTGACCGAAGATCACACAATACAACAGCAGTAGTGTTGTACCTGTGTACTATTATTATTACTACTGAAATAATATATTATTATCATTATTAGGTCATTTAGCAGATGCTCTTATCCAGAGCGACTTACAGGAGCAATTAGGGTTAAGTGCCTTGCTTAAGGGCACATCGACATATTTTTCACCTAGTCATCTCAGGGATTCGAACCAACGACCTTTCGGTTACTGGTCCAACGCTCTTAACCGCTAGGCTACCTGCCGCCCTACTACTGAATTAACTGTATTTCATTATCCTCATTGCATTGTAGTGTATTTACTGAAATGCTGTACCACTATACTGCTTTGGCAATATCTAACAATTGTATTTCATGCCAATAAAGCTATCTGAATTTGAGAGAGAGAGAGAGAGAGAGAAAACACTTGCAGAAATAGACAGAGAGAGAAAGGGAGCTACTTGAGCTTAGACATGGGAAACTAAGACCAATAATCGATACAAAGCAAATGACCTAAGCCATTGGATGCAGATGAAAAAAAGATTGTGAAGAAAATGATGTAACAGTTGAATAAGGGTCAGGAGGGGAGAGGATGACCAAGGCTTACTTGGCCTCCTGGACAAGGGCCAGAATCCCAGCCGCGATGGGTGCAGCACTGGATGTCCCCGCAAAGTGGGTGACACAACCATCCCCTAGATTGGACACTGTCACCTGCAGAGCACACAACAGAATACTGTACATTTCAGTTGCAACTTAACTTTTCAAGGTGCAAGGTACACTCTTAGAAAAAAGGTGCTATCTAGAACCTAAAAGGGTTATTTGGCTGTCCCCATAGGAGAACCCTTTGGAGAACCGTTTTGGTTCCAGGTAAAAAAGGTTCCCTTTCACAGAGGGTTCTACATGGAACTCAAAAGGGTTCTGCCTGGAACCAAAAAGGGCTCTACATGGAGAGTTCTCTACAAGGGTTCTCCTATGGGGACAGCCGAAGTACCCTTTTGGAACCCTTTTTTCTAAGAGTATAAAAACATGTAATATGAAAGGAATATAAATCATGTGCAGGCATTTTGTATCACTTTTATAATAGTTTTTTAGACCATGCACCTGGGACAATTGTTGAATGTGTGTACACTATTTGTTAACCAAACAAATACTCTGTAGTTAGATATTATGCTCCTGGGTGAAGAATTTAGTGTGGGGGAACTGATCTTGTAACATCAACCAGGGGATCTCTCTCTCTCTCTCTCTTTCTCTCTCTCTTTCTCTCTCTCTCTCTCTCTCTCTCTCTCTCTCTCTCTCTCTCTCTCTCTCTCTCTCTCTCTCTCTCTCTCTCTCTCTCTCTCTCTCTCTCTCTCTCTCTCTCTCTCTCTCTCTCTCTCTCTCTGTCTCTGTCTCTTCTCTCTCTCTCTCTCTCTCTCTCTCTCTCTCTCTCTCTCTCTCTCTCTCTCTCTCTCTCTCTCTGTCTCTCTCTCTCTCTCTC
>NW_025534236.1:115000-170000 GCF_020615455.1 Coregonus clupeaformis | reverse complement strand
TCTCTTCCTTCTCTCCTCTCTCTTTCTCTGCCGATTCAGACGCTTCACCTCCAATTAACACTTGCGACTGTGTGTGTGTGTGTGCGTCTGTGCATCCACACATATTCGCCAGCCACATCCTGCCCAGCAGCCTCCCAGGTCAACCGTGAGGCCGCTATAAATATCACAGCAGTTAACAGGCTGCTAACAGGAGCTAAAGAGCAGGGCTGCACTCACTCACACACAGTATCAAATAGATATCACACACACACAGGCAGACACACACAGGCAGACACACACACACACACACAGCATCAAATAGATATACACGCAGGCATGCACGCACGCGCGCGCACACACACACACACACACACACACACAGAGAGACTTACTAGGGGTAGTGTGTTTCCCAAATTGGCTCCAGTTAGAGTGACAGCCATGACGGTAGGGCAGGGCTCACCGAAAAAGGCGGGCTTGCCTGTGTGAGTGACAGCCCCGATGGCGATGCTGTAGACACTGTTGACATAGCCGTCTGCTCCACAGTGGTCGTTCACCAACCCACCATTACCAGACGCCCACACAAAGATACTGCCTTTTCCACCTCGCCCCTGTATTAAGGTGAAAGGTGAAGGGGAGTTGGTGGAAGGATAAAATATCATAGAATGGAATAGAATAGAATTACATTGAATAGAGAAAAGCGAGCGTGCATGCGTGCATGCCTTTGTGTGTGTGTGGACGTGCATGTGTACATGCATGTACAGTATGGATGTGTGTGTGTGTGTTTACTTGCGTGCCTGCATGTACTTTGCCTGTGTGTGTTTGTGTGTTAACCTTGCCTTCTGCGTGCCCAGCCTCAGTGCTTTCTGTGTGAGTGTCCCCGGCCCAGCCATCTCCTGTCCGTCGTCCCGCGGGCCCCAGCAGCACACGTACACATTAATGAAGTCGTCGTTGAAGGTCAGAGATGTGGCCTCCATGGAGTGCGTCACCGTGCCGTCCAGCAGACGGATACCTGGCCGGGTCAAAGGTCAGTCAGAGGTCACGGGGCAGAGGGAAGAGGTAGGGGGTGACAGTTCATTCCAAGGATTATTTTTTACTGCCCATTTGTTATGATGCCGATCTAGCCCTGTGAATTGGTTTGAACAGCTGTTGACTTTTAGCGTTATAGCATGACACTAGAATCAAAACAGTGATTTTCAGAGGATATTCTTATTCAAATGTCCCAATATATTTTCTTGTTGATGCATACTTATGCTCTGGACTGTACAGCTGTATTAAATTAGTCATCCTCACTAAAAAACGAATTACAACAACTCAAACCCAAAATGAGATGTTAAATTAGGTCTGTATGGCTCAATAACAGCGCGTCCCTGTCACATCCAAACACACACACTAATTAGATAGATTTCTCTCGTCACCACTTGTGTAAACTCTAATTCACAAATACAGCTGAACATCAACACCTAAACTGGCTGCGATAGACTTATTGATTACTGGGCTTTATGGAAGAAATGCACTGCAAATGCATTGTTCTGTTGTGGATACGCCCATGGTCCCTTGGTCATCATTATCAAGCATCAGCACTATGATTCACTTTATCTAGGTCTGCCTCCCAAAAAACACCCTATTCCATATTTACTGTGCACTACTTATGACCACTGCCCCTCAAAAGTAGTACGCTATATAGGAAATAGGTTGCCATTTGGGACTCGTGCATTATCTCTCCAGCTGATGTCATAACCAATCACTGGCATTGCATTACCCTGTTGTCATTGCCTTTTATTGAGCCGTTCCATTAAATTTGATGTGTGATTGTCCTCGTAGTGTGTTATCACTGCACTGCTACATTTCATGTAATTTCCCTGGTAATATAAACACTGCTCTTCTCTTCTTCAAGAACGTACTGTTACTGTATTGTTCATTGTTACCTCGCCTAGCGTCTCCTATTCAGTCTGATTGAATCATATCTTTCATGTTGTTATTAAGGCATGGCTTATATTATACATTTCATTTGCTATAATATTATTTTACATTTTCAAAATGGTATACTATAATAGACAATATCATGTCTCATAGACAATGTGCATGTGTCATAGTACAGTGCAATCATATCATATGTACATATTAAAGTAGCACAACTAGTACAATCATTCAGTAAGATGTATATTTGAATCATACAATCACTTCCACCGGTATTTTATTTTGATAGATTACATTGGCATGGACAATGGCAGTGTTGTACTCACCACCGATCCTGGCGTTGAAGGCGATGCCCACGCCACTTCCCCTGCACACCTGGCGCCATGACTGGGAGAGACGAGAACATGATGTCATACACATACACACACAAACACATAAACACGCACACTCTCACACACACACACACACAAAACGACTGTGTCTCTACACAAATGTTGACAAATAACAACCCATTCCAAAAACGAGGAAACAAAACTACAAAAGGAAAGACGACTGCAAATAGTGGGAGATGACAGAGGACACATGGAAGAATGACAGGGGGTGAAAGAGTGAGATGAATGTAGAGATGAAGAAGTGTTACCCGTTCTCCTGGTCTCTGAGTGGCATGGGATCATGGGACAGGCCGTGTGAGCCACGCAGATCAAAACTTGCAAAGGCCTCCTGAGAGACACACCATAGTGTAATGTCATGGAACAACATGGAGAGCATGTCGCCTGATTCCACATCTGTTTTTGCTGTATAGCTCTTACGGTTGTTAGGAGTTGGCTATACAGCACAAAACAGATCTGGGATCAGGAATAGGGAGGAAGTATATTGACGTGTCATGATGATCTCCTATGTATTGTCATGTGCTCTCATACCATACGAGGACAAGCTGTTCAGTGTGAGGAGATGACCGGCTACCCAGCAGATGAGTGATGTGTGTCTATCGAGTCAAATATGATCAAGGAGGTGCACTCAAGGAGCTAACATGTACTGCAACAACAAGACAGGAGTCAGAGCACAACCCCATGTAGCCCTGCTTCAATCTCACTCAGGCTATACATGAGTGCCAAGCAACATGTTGGCCTGTTGGCTCTTGGATTATAAATGATAGAATGGTGTGGGGTGAAGTTGCCCCTAGATGCTGATCTTGGGCCAGTTTAACATTTACCCCACTAATGGTTAAGGTTGGGATTCGAGGAGGGGAAGCTGATCCCTAGATCTGTACTTAGGTTGAAACTTCACCCGAAACAGTTAGCATCGCTTCGCTATAGCTTCATCAATTTGACATGGGTGTTTATCTCAAATCAAACTTTATTGTGCCGAATACAACAGGTGTAGACCTTACCGTGAAATGCTTACTTACAAGCCCTTAACCAACAATGCAATTCAAGAAAGAGTTAAGAAAATATTTACCAAATAAACTAAAGTAAAAAAAAAACATAAAGTAACACAATAAAATAACAATAACAAGGCTATATACAGGGGGCACCGGCACTGAGTCAATGTGCGGGGGTACAGGTTAGTCGAGGTAATTTGTACATGTAGGTAGGGGTAAAGCGACTATGCATAGATAATAGACAGCGGGTAGCAGCAGTGTAAAAACAAATGGGGGAAGGGGGTCAACATAAATAGTCCAGGTGGCCATTTGATTAATTGTTCAGCAGTCTTATGGCTTGGGGGTAGAAGCTGTTAAGGAGCCATTTAGACTTGACGCTCCGGTACCGCTTGCCGTGCGGCAGCAGAGAGAACAGTCTACGACTTGGGTGACTGGAGTCATAGACAATTTTTTGGGCTTTCTTCTGACACCGCCTAGTATATAGGTCCTGGATGGCAGGAAGAATCGGCCCCAGTGACGCACTGGGCCACATGCACCACCCTCTGCAGCGCCCCACGGTCAGATGCCGAGCAGTTGCCACACCAGGCGGTGATGCAACCGGTCAGGATGCTCTCGATGGTGCAGCTGTATAACTTTTTGAGGATCTGGGGACCTATGCCAAATCTTTTCAGTCTCCTGAGGGGGAAAAGGTGTTGTCGGGCCCTCTTAATGACTGTCTTGGTGTGTTTGGACCATGATAGTTTGTTGGTGATGTGGACACCAAGGAACTTGAAACTCTCGACCCACTCCACTACAGCCCCGTCGATGATAATGGGGGCCTGTTCAGCCTGCCCTTTCCTGTAGTCCACGATCATCTCCTTTGTCTTGCTCACATTGAGGGAGAGGTTGTTGTCCTGGCACCACACTGCCAGGTCTCTGACCTCCTCCCTACAGTCTGTCTCATCGTTGTCGGTGATCAGGCCTAACACTGTTGTGTCATCAGCAAACTTAATGGTGGTGTTGGAGTTGTGTTTGGCCATGCAGTCGTGGGTGAACAGGGAGTACATGAGGGGACTAAGCACGCACCCCTGAGGGGCCCCAGCGTTGAGGATCAGCGTGGCAGATGTGTTGTTGCCTACCCTTACCACCTGGGGGTGGCCCGTCAGGAAGTCCAGGATCCAGTTGCAGAGGGAGGTGTTCAGTCCCAGGGTCCTTAGCTTAGTGATGAGCTTTGTGGGCACTATGGTGTTGAACGCTGAGCTGTAGTCAATGAACAGCACTCCCGCATAGGTGTTCCTTCTGTCCAGGTGGGAAAGGGCAGTGCGCGATTGAGATTACGTCATCTGTGGATCTGTTGGGGCAATATGCGAACTGGAGTGGGCCCAGAGTATCCGGGATGATGCTGTTGATGTGACCAGCCTTTCAAAGCACTTCATGGCTACTGACGTGAGTGCTACGGGGCGGTAATCATTTAGGCAGTTTACCTTTGCTTGCTTGGGCACAGGGACCATGGTGGTCTGCTTGAAAGGTACCACAGACTCGGTCAGGGAGAGGTTGACACCTGCCAGTTGGTTCCCGCATGCTTTGAGTACACGTCCTGGTAATCTGTCTGGCCCTGCGGCTATCTATCTACTGTATAGCATTATGTATCTACAGTAAATTAATTAATTGTGTAATGGCCCATTAGGACAGATGAAATACATGGTCACCTCAAAATAAATCGATAAGGTTTACTCACAAAGTTTCTCTTCAGATCCATGTTTGTATGATCCACACCTAAAGGGGAGGCAGGAAAATAAATATCAGTGTTTGTACATAAAAGCTACAAATGAGGGATACAGGAACTAAAAGGATGCATGATTTAACACGCGATGAGTCTGGATGTTCCTCTATTCTCCCTTCTTTGAACCTCTTTCTACATGGACTGAAGGGATTTAAAAAACTGTAAGCGGTTGGGCTGGGAGAGGGAAGAAAAGACAAGGGCGAGAGGAAAAAGAGAAGGAGAATGCCTCAGGACAGAGAGGATGGATAGCACCTTGCCCTCTTTCTCATTTTATCCCTTCTACCTGCCTGCATCCCTCCTTCCACCCTATTCTCCCTTTCAACTTCATCTCTGAACCAGCCCCTAAGGGTTCTCTGTCTCTCTCTCTCTCTGTGTTTCTGTGTCTCTCTCTCTGTGTGTCTCTGTGTGTCTCTCTCTGTGTGTCTCTGTGTGTCTCTCTCTGTGTGTCTCTGTGTCTCTCTCTCTCTCTGCTTTCTCACCCCGTCTCTCCCTCCACCCTCCATCTCCCCACCCTCTCTCTCCTCCTGTGGACTCTTTCGCTCGCTCTTTCTAGCTACACTTTCTCCATCTGTCTCTCCATCCCTCCTCCCTCTCATCCCCATCTCTCTTCCCCTCTCTCTCTCTTCTCTCCTCCTGTTGCAGGGCCCCTGTGGACTCTCTCACAGACAGGCGAATGGAGGCCCCAGGAGGGCCCTGCCACACAAACACACACACACACGCTCACACATACAGGACCCGCCAGCCCTTTGTCCCACGCAGGCAGTGCCGCCAGGTTGCCATGACAACCCGCCGTTGGCCGAGGCGGCCTGATTGTGTTCATCTGTGGCGGGTTAGAGCCCGGGTGAGTACAAGCACACCACGCCTGGCCCGCTCTGCACAACCTCCATCTCTCTATTCTCTCTCACTCTCATTCCCCATTCTGCTTCTTATCTCTCTCCCTCTCTCTCTTTCTTTATTTTTACTATTTTCTACATTGTAGAATAATAGTGAAGACATCAAACCTATGAATTAACACATATGGAATCATGTAGCAACCAAAAAAAGTGTTAAACAAATCAAAATATATTTTATATTTGAGATTCTTCAAAGTAGCCACCCTTTGCCTTGATGACAGCTTCACATACTCTTGGCATTCACTCAACCAGCTTCATGAGGAATGCTTTTCCAACAGTCTTGAAGGAGTTCCCACATACGCTGAGCACTTGTTGGCTGCTTTTCCTTCACTCTGCGGTCCAACTCATCCCAAACCATCTCATTTGGGTTGAGGTCGGGTGATTGTGGAGGCCAGGTCATCTGATGCAGCACTCCATCACTCTCCTTGGTCAAATAGCCCTTACACAGCCTGGAAGTGTGTTTTGGGTCATTGTCCTGTTGAAAAACAAATGATAGTCCCACTAAGCGCAAACCAGATGGGATGGTGTATCGCTGCAGAATGCTGTGGTAGCCATGCTAGTTAAGTGTGCCTTGAATTCTAAATAAATCACAGACAGTGTCACCAGCAAAGCACCCCCACACCATCACACCTCCTCTTCCATGCTTCACGGTGGGAACCACACATGCGGAGATCATCCGTTCACCTACTCTGCGTTCAAACTTTTGACTGGTACTGTATATTAACAGTGAACTCAAAACCTATAAACACATCTACCTAGTAGAGAGAATCCATTCTTGTGAGCATCACCTGTATAAAATCTGGGTCACTTCTCTGAGGTGTAGTGAATTACCACCAGGCTGCAGGTGGTAAAGGTGCTCGCCTTATTAACAAAGTTCAGTGAGCAGTGTTTCTGTGTGTGGGTGTGGGTATTTGTGTCTGTGTGTGTGTGTGTGCGTGCATGAGTGTGCATGCGTGAATGCACGTGTGTGAGCTGTGATTCTGTGTGCGTGTGTGTGTGAGTACGGACGTGAGTGAGCAGCATTTCTCCGTGTGCATGTGTGTTCATGCATCCAAGTGTGTCACACTACTCACGTCACCGCTAAGAGGTGACACACACCGCTCACTGCTGCAGGGATGTCATCAGGCATTAGCTTCAAGCCACCGAGGGAGGGGACACGGAGTGGCACAGAGGACAAACCCACAGCCTTGTCCCCCTGACTGAGGAGGCTCCCGTGGGCGGCTGGTGACAACAGTAACGATGATGGGATGTGGTGTGGTGGTAATCATCCTGATAATAGCCATGTTTAACAGAGCCTAATGAAGATCTCAGCAGCCACAGTGGAAATTAGCCGTCCAACATTGGCTGTAATGGACTGATGTGGATTGTGTGTGTCTGTGTGTTTAGGATGTTGGGTTTGTGGGGGGATTGTGGGGAGGGTCGGCTGTGTGTGTGTGTGTACGTGCGTGTGTGTGTGTGTGTGCAGTATCTAATGCTCCCTGTCATGAAGAGATATTGTAACATCAGTTCGAGACAAGGTTGGTCAAAGTACAAATGCACCATGCTTGTCTTGTGCACACACCACACACTCAAACACCCACATATTTGCGTGAATATTGAAGTACATAAAGGTATACCGAGTCAGAGAGCAGACAGTCATGTCTCAGCTAGATGGAACACTGTAGGTGGTGGAGCAAATGTAAAACATGCGATGAATACAAATTCCTTGAACCTGAGTGACCCAGTCTGAAGCGTGTGCATGTGTGTGCGTGCGTACATGCAGATGTGGGTATGCGTGCCTGCCTATGTGTGGGTGCATACTTGCATGTGTGTTTGTGTAGGGGGTGTGTGTGTGTGTGTGCAGCGGCAATACTCTGTCTCTTTGTGCCCTGTATTCATTGTGGACCTCAGGGTCAAACACACACAAATCACACATATATATGTGGCAGAGGCCATTTTGTGGCAACAGTGAGCCGTGAGCAGCAGTGGCAATGAATACACATCAATTCAGAGGCGACCAAACACACCTGGGTCTCACTTCCTGCTCTCACATTTGCCTGATTTTCTAAAGGATTCAAAGTAAATAGGGCTAGCTAACCTCTTCCTTTCTTCTAAACATAACATGGCCATATTGCATTGGCGGATTGTGGTGTTTGTTGTATGTGTATTATGTGGAGGATGTAGATATCTGTAAACCGACGACTATGCCACTGAGGAGATAAATGAAATTGTATTGAATTGAAAATGATCTGTGTCCAATACCCCTAGCTATTCATGTCTGAGTCTATCTACCCACTTACCTGTATTTAACCAGGTAGGTTACTGGGTATCTTTTACAATACAGACCTGGCAACAGAAGTGTCAACTTCATCTGTGTCTAGTTCACACAGTTTATAATTCTCAGTGTCTAAAACTGGCTGTGTCTCACGTTCTCATATAATCCCACACTAATCCTGCTCTCTCCACACGTCTCTGAGAGAGTGTGTGTGTGTGTGTGTGTTAACGCAAGTGCGTGTGTGTGCAGGCGAGGTGTGACGTTGTGGCGCGGTGAAGCTGGTGTTATCGTGGCGGCGGCGGTGGCGAGGGTGAGACTTCCTGCCCCCACACCTCCCTCTAATTAATCAGCGACGTCGTTAAGAGCGCCCGGGTGGACATGGAGACCTGCCCATAATTAGGGAGCTTTGTTCAGCGCTGGCTGTGAGGGGCTGTGGAGGGGCTGCAAAGAGGCGGGAGAGCAGCGTGTGGCACATAGTGTGTGTGTGTGTGTGTGTGTGTGTATATGTGCGTGTGTGTGTGTGTAGGAAGGTAGGGAGGGAGAGAGGAAGAGCGTGGTGTGTGTGCGTGTGCGAGTGAGTTGTAAAGTGGGACATTAGTATTCAGGCGGCTCAGAGCGCCCCTACCGTCTCCCTGCCTGCCTTCCCACAGACCCTCTCTCTCCCTGGACACTGGAGGAGGCTGAGTAGGGTGGGCTGAAGTGGTGGTGGGGAGGAATTGGCAGTAGCTGGTTACAGTACCAGAGTCCTAAGGTGGAGGATAGGTGGGGGGAGAATCCGCCTCCACGTCTCACTCAAAACCTTTACTCACATCCACCCTAATATCAACTCTCCATTCTCCACAGCTTTATGTTTTCAACTAAGTGTCTGTCTTGGCAGCATCACTTGTCCTTCAAAAAGCCATATTTCAATGGCTTATAGTCATATAATGAAATAACTTGCATAGCTGCATGACTGACCCCTGAAGTCGAACTCATCTGTGTGTTTTTTTTAAATCTTAGCCCATCAGAGAGAGAGAGAGAGAGAGAGAGAGAGAGAGAGAGAGAGAGAGAGAGAGAGAGAGAGAGAGAGAGAGAGAGAGAGAGAGAGAGAGAGAGAGAGAGAGAGAGAGAGAGAGAGAGAGAGAGAGAGAGAGAGAGAGAGAGAGAGAGAGAGAGAGAGAGAGAGAGAGAGAGAGTGAGAGAGTGAGAGAGGTTACAGTGGGTTACAGGTCTGTATTGCACACCAATCTCAGCCAATTCAGCACACTGACATCATGTTCATCTGTGGATGGATATAGGTGGATCATGTGCAGAAAATGTGCTAATAAACTCCCACTCTGTCTCTCCTCCATGACTGTATTTCTCTCTATTTTTCTCCCTTCCTATCTCTTTCTATCCCTTCCTCACATTTTCTCCCCGCTCCCTCTCATCCCTGGTTCTCTCTCTCTCCTCCCCGTATCCTTCCCTCTCTCTCTCTCTCCTCCCCGTATCCTTCCCTCTCTCTCTCTCTCCTCCCTCTCCCTGTCTTTCTGCTCTGTTCTCTTGGTGTCTGATCACAGTAGATGAGTGATTATGTTATTAAGGCTAATGCCATGTTCTGGGACATTACAGTAATAACAACAACAGTGGTAAGATGCACCAAAGCACACACTGCATCACACATATCAAACCACCTGTCTCTTACAAAACACCCCATTACTAAAGCAACACTGTGACATCCTCACCCAAACCACTGACCACTGACCACCAGAGCAATTAAAGAACACCCCACTGGGCACAGACATCAGTTCAAATTCTACTTTTGATTGATATTTGATTAAGTTGTCTGATGTGGATTCAATGTGAAATCAACACAACTTGTAGCCATGTCATTGGATTTTGGTTACAAGTTTACTGGAAAATACGTAACTCACAAAATGTGAGTATGTTGATTACTTTTTGCAAATCGAATAATTTTTCCAATTTGATACAACATTGTCACATGGACATCTGTTTATAGCTTGTGCTGAAATTACATGAATACAATGACATGAAAACAATAATTAATTGATTCTGCCAGTTTGTACCCAGAAGGATACCACTTCAAAACTCAGCACCTCTACAATCAACTGATCCACTCACAATCCCATTACACTCCGATCAACACACCAAGTATTTCCACCCAGCAGCAATATAAACAGCTGTCAGTATACTGTATCTCCCCACTGTATAGCCTACAGATCATCCCTGACTTCCATACTAAACACTGCAGCTCGCCGCTACTCAGGTCGCCGCTGCCTCAACTGCCACTGGTTCACTCTCATTCGGCTAATTGTATTCATGGCGAACCGTGTTGACAAATTCATTTTGAAATCCATTAGTCTCGTGACGTTGTTTAAATGATGCGCCCATTACTGTCCATTGCTTTAACACCCCTGATTCACATTCTAATACCCTTCTGATGAATCTGTTTATCTGTGACACATTCCACGTGCCGTTAAGAGGGGAAATTAGGGAATTATTAACTATGTGGTGTTCTGTCTCGTGTGTGTGTGTGTGTGTGTGTGTGTGTGTGTGTGTGTGTGTGTGTGTGTGTGTGTGTGTGTGTGTGTGAGTGAGTGAGTGAGTGAGTGAGTGAGTGAGTGAGTGAGTGAGTGAGTGAGTGAGTGAGTGAGTGAGTGAGAGAGAGAGAGGTAGTGGGAGGGTGAATACAGAGGAGGCAGACTAAGTGACTATAGAGCAGGTAGCAGGTAGGAGAAAACAAATCATAACGAAGGGAGAGAGGGTTGAATTAGTGAGAGCAGAGGAGGAGAGAAGGACCGAGAGTGAGGAGGGAGGGAAGAGGAGCAGATGAAGTGGCCTAAAATAAACCTCTTCTCCAAACTGCTCCTTCTTCTCATTACCTCCTACTCATCCTCCCCTTCCATCTTCTCCTCATCCTTCCTCTTCTCTTTCTCATCCTCTCCTTCCTCCTCCCCCTCCTCTGTCCCCTTCCACTGCCTCCACTTCCTCCTCTCCATACTCCAAGTACAGTACACTGCCTGCTGGTGTGTATGGGGGTTGTGTGGTGTGTCAGAGTGTAGCCACGTAGCCATGATTAGCTGCTTGTTTACGTTTCCCATCACAACTACAGGACTTCAAGGGCACCAGCACTGGACACCCTGCTCCCAGAGAACAGCTAATGGACACGTCCTGGTGTGCGACGCTGGTGCGCGTGTTTGTGTGAGCGTGTAGGGGGGTGCAATCATGCCTCGCTGTGGCGCGGGCTCTTAATTAAGAGAGGGAGGGGGGCGGAGCAGCTGGCAGGAGGTGTGGGGGTCAGGGAACATCTGCAGGAGGCCAGTGCACCACACACACGTACCGCGCACACACACACACACAAACACATACACAGCCACAACTCACACCCAAGGGAACACACACATACACCGCACAACCACCGCTACCATACCAGGGCCCTGTCACCATGGCAACACAGGACCAGCCATGTCACCCGTCACAGAGAGGGGTGACAGAGAGAGCGAGAAGGAGCGAGAGAGAGAGAGAGCGAGAGAGAGAGAGAAAGGGGGAGATAGTGAGAGAGAGAGACAGAGAGAGAGAGAGAGAGAGAGAGAGAGAGAGAGAGAGAGAGAGAGAGGACAAGGGGAGGGGGGGGGCACTAAATGCTCTTCATATCACTAAACTTCAGTCTGCTTCTTTCAGAACAAAAGACAGAGAGAGAGAGTGCAGAGGTATTAAAAGAAGGATGCTGAATTGCTGAGACATGGAGTACTTGATCTAAGGAGGTTATGGGTTCAAAGACCTTCAGATAAATACAGTACAGATCCCTCTGAAGTCAGGGTCTCACGTTTAAATAAGTCAAGTGCTACTGGCGCTTCATCCACACCAATTGATTTCCAATGATACAATCCAAAATCAATAGACATGGGCTATAGAAAACACACACCGGCTGAACAAGGACATGGATAACATGTATCTAGCTGTTTTTTCTATGCATCGTCAAGACGGAACGGCAGCTTCAGGTAAGGTTAAGGGGGAGGTGTGTGTCTCTTTATTAACAACCGCTGGTGCGCAATCTCTAATGTTAAGGAGGTCTCTAGGTTTTGCTCGTCTGAGTTAGATACCTCATGATAAGCTGCAGACCATACTATTTACCAAGAGTGGTCATCTGTATTTTTTTGCAGCTGTCTATTTACCACCACAAACCTGGCACTAAGACCGCACTCAACGAGCTGTATAGGGCCATAAGCAAACAAGAAAATGCACATCCAGAGGCTGCGCTCCTAGTGGCCGGTGATTTTAATGCAGGGAAACTGAAATCTGTCTTACCAAATTTTTACCAGCATGTCACCTGTGCAACTAGAGGAGACAAAACTCTACATCACCTTTACTCCACACACAGAGACGCATACAACGCTCTCCCTCGCCCTCCATTTGGCAAATCGGACCATAACTCTATACTCTTGATTCCTGCTTACAAGCAAAAACTCAAACAGGAAGTACCAGTGACGCGCTCAATGCAGAAGTGGTTTGATAAGCTACTTTTATTTTTTTTATTTTACCTTTATTTAACTAGGCAAGTCAGTTAAGAACAAATTCTTATTTACAATGACGGCCTACAGGACTGTTTCTCTAGCACAGACTGGAATATGTACTGGGATTCATCCGATAACAGAGGAGTTTACCATCACCGGCTTCATTAATAAATGCATCGACGACGTCGTCCCCACACGTACACATCCCAACCAGAAGCCATGTATTACAGGCAACATCTGCACTGAGCTAAAGGCTGGAGCTGCCGCTTTCAAGGAACGGGACACTAATCCGGACTAATCTCCCTGACCCAGTCTGTAATACCTACATGTTTCAAGCAGACCCCCATAGTCCCTGTGCCCAAGAATGCCAAGGTAACCTGTCTAAACGACTATTGCCCCATAGCACTCACATCTGTAGCCATGAAATTCTTTGAAAGACTGGTCATGGCTTATGTTTTGTTTTTTGTTTTGTTGCTTTAAAGAAAAACGTTTTTTGTTTTGCTGCCTCTAGGGCTCCCCATGGGCCTTGGCCCAGGGGCTTCAGCCCCGGTAAGCCCCTGTATTAATCCGGCCCTGCCTCTATACCAAGCAGTGTCAGCGGAAGGCCCTAAGAATTGTGAAAGACTCCAGCCACCCAAGTCATAGAATGTTCTCTCTGCTACCGCATGACAAGCAGTACTGATGCAGTAATCTGGAACCAACAGCAACCTGAACAGCTTCTACCCCCAAGCCATAACACTGCTAAATAGTTAGTCCGGGTACCTATTTGGTTAACTATTTAACTATCTTTATTAACCCTTTATGCACTAACTCTTTTTACTCATCATATATGCTGCTGCTACTGTTTATTATCTATGCTGTTGCCTAGTCACTATATCCCTACCTATATGTACATATCTCCCTCAATTACCTCGTACTTCTGCACATTGACTCAGTACTGGTACTCCGTGTATGTAGTCAAGTTATCCTTACTTATTGTGTATTTATTTCTCATGTTATTATTATTATTATTTCTATATTATTTATATTTTTTTCTCTCTGCATTGTTGGGAAGAGGCCCATAAGTAAACATTTCACTGTTAGTCTACACCTGTTGTTTACAAAGTATGTGACAAATACAATTGCATTTGATTTTGATTTGACAAACACACACACACACACACTCACACACACACACACTCACACACACACACACTGAAGGTTAGGTGAACTTATAGGGTCTCAAGCAACATCATCATGTGTGCATACGAATGCGTATCTATGTACACAGATATGCTGTAGGACATGAGATTTAAATTCATTAATCAATATCAGGGCTACATATGAAATGCAGAGTATTGATGCCCATCTCCAGCCTAGAGTACGCAGGATGAACTCTGACCCCATAAAAACATAATATCCTTCCATAAAAACAAATGTGTCCCACAATGCACTCGGGTAGCAACTCTGGACCTGGCACAAATAGCACTATACTGATAGCTAGCCAAATACCAGCTAGTCAAATACATGGCCTAAAATGACTGTTGGGTGTGGTGGCTAAGAGTGAGAATGTGTGTGTTTGTAATGTTCCAAGATGTTCAAACTTTTGGTATATAATAATATTTGATATTTCTCCCAAATTCTTCTGTTCTCTGTGCATTTACAAACAGTCCTAAACATCTCAGCATGGTATTCTTTAGGGAGCTACCATAATGTGTATGGTACTTTGTGTGTATGTGGTTTCCCTGTATCCCTCATTATAATCACTGTATAATCTCGATAGAAAATAATTGAATGTTTTTTTCACCTTTAATTGTTGCTCTATTTATCCAAGACCCTTATTAGCGATATACAGAGTCAGTCAGTTTGAGAAACACAAATAAGAAGCAGATGATTATTAATTTAGGGCCCTTACTACTGATAATAATAAGTGCGTGTGTGTGTAATAAACATGCTCTGGTTCCAACCAGATGCAGCATTAATGATTGACTCAGATCAACCCCAGCAATGGGATCAAATACTCTGTCTGTTAAATAATGTAGCGGGCGGGGGCCTGTGACAGTCCCGCCCAGACCAGAGAGAAAGAGAGAGCGAGAGAGAGAGAGAGAGAGAGAGAGAGAGAGAGAGAGAGAGAGAGAGAGAGAGAGAGAGAGAGAGAGAGAGAGAGAGAGAGAGAGAGAGAGAGAGAGAGAGAGAGAGAGAGAGAGAGAGACAGACAGACAGACAGACAGACAGACAGACAGACAGACACAGACAGAGATGGAAACCTTGTGTATTGACACTGTGGCAAGTACTGTATGTTAGCAACCAACACATTTCACTCATGGGGCACAAGGGGCTCTGTGTATGTGTGTGTGTGTACGTACGTACGTGTGTGTGTGTGTGTACGTGCATGCATGCATCCTTGTGTGTGTGTGACTACCAATGTGTGTCTGTCATCAATAATGCAGTGCCCTGGTTATACCCTCATCAAAGACCATGTTCCTAGACTTTCTAGTGTTCCACATAATTAACACACAGCTAAGGAAGAAACAGTAAACATGCTAATTTAGAAGTTATTCCAGCAGAAAGGAGGTATCATAAACTCAGAGCTCCTACAGCAATGTACTTGTCAACATGATGTATGAAGATCTTCAAACAAATAAAAAACCCATTCCAATTCCAGTCCCATACAATGGAGAACTAAGGTCCAGAGAGAGCTTTTGGTCACAGTATTCTTTCCCCAATTTAGAGGGAAAGTACGTTTAATGAACACCTTGACACACTTAAAAAGCACTTAACAATAAAAAGGTTACTGAAAAGGATAATTAATTTACGTGGATTTGCTGATCATATTGAAACATGAGTTAAATATAGGCCTACTCAAAAATGAAGGAGGCAAGAATCTATTTTCAGATTCGGTACTATGCAACTTTGTCGACAGGGGTTGTGTAAGGCACACACACACACACACACACACACACACACACAGACAGACACAGACACACAGATGCACGCACGCACACACACACTCACACACGCACACACACACACACACAGTGGAGAGTCTTTCCTGCCAGGCGGGAGTGATGGCGGTATCAACGTCTCCTTTTTTTGTTCTGGAGGAGCTGCTAATGAACAGCGTGAATGGGAAGAAAGGATCCAGCTCAATCCACTAATTGCCTTAAAAGCACTTCATACAATTTCCACTGTCAACAGAGATAGTGTTCCTGGTTCCTGTGTGTGTGTGTGTGTGTGTGTGTGTGTGTGTGTGTGTGTGTGTGTGTGTGTGTGTGTGTGTGTGTGAGAGAGAGAGAGAGATATATCTGAGAAAGGATAGCTGCTGAGACACGACTGAGCATGAAAAAGGATCACTGTGGTGATACTGACACTCACTCAAACACATACAGACACACATAAACATACTGCACAGGCATGTGCACAGATAGGAGTCTACCTGTGCCGAGCACATGCCCCTTTGCCCTCACACTCACCAAGTGCCCTTTGGGGTGGTGGTATAATTTTAGTCAGGGGCGCAACTTTCACTGGGGACAAGGACATGTCCCACCCAGTTTTATCATTGGAATGTGATACAAACGAGGCAACGGTGTGCTTTCGGACCATGCGGACGCCTCCGAGCGGTCGGGTAGACTGTTTGGAGTGTTTATCTGACAAAAAAACAATAATAATAAAAATAAATTATGTCCCCCCCCCACTTCTGAAACCAAAGTTGCGCCCCTGATTTTGGTATACAGTTTTTGTCGTTGTTGTTCTAAACCCACTGCCCGCAAGTCGACGTGACGTCGTCAAGTTCGCCACCCCTTACCCCCACCCTGTCCGTTGGTTGCGCCTGTTGGTCTGCCCTGTACGGAGTTCGCTCGGGCCCGGGTTGAGCCTGTTTCCCAGTCTGCCCTGTACGGAGATTGCGCAAGCCCGGTATCCAAACATGCATGGCTTGAGATGCAGTCACCGGTCGAGTGTGCGTAGCTATCTACCTAGTTTAAATAGCAACAGTACTGCCACAGTAGCATAACATTTGATTAACACTTGATAACACTTGATTTACATCATCATTAATGTTCGGTCTGGTTGGCTGATACGTGCAGCAGAGAGAGACAGAAAGACATGAGGAGTGGATTCATCTGACTCAACTCCCTTCTTCAGTCGGGAGTTGCTTGTGTGTCAGGGCAGCAGCAACACAGGTAGTCTAGACTCTAGCTAACCACCATATACTCAAATATCCACACAAGCCACTAGCCAGCAAGCCATATATCAAGAGTTAGAATATTATGAATATTATGTTATGAAGTTATTTAAGAATTTAAGAGCATTAAAAGATAAATCACAAACAGTGAAAATAAATCTAGCTAGCTAACTAGCACATTTACACAATCATCAACATCAGTGATCAGCTAATAGCCAACCCTCTTTTCCCGATGTCAATCATGTCTTTAACTAGCTTGCTTACAATTTGTGATGAGTGTTTTGTTGCAGAAATAAATAGGCCTATGGTATATTATGAATTTCAAGATATAAATGATGTAAGGGTGCACCCTTTTTTCAATTTTGAGCTCCTGTCCTCTGAAAGGTCTGTGCACGGCCCTGATACTGCACACACACACACACACACACACACACACACACACACACACACCACTAGTACAGCAGGCACAGCTCTCATTAAAATAAAAAGCCTGCTGAGCGCTTTAAACACCATTAGGAAATACCATAAATACACAGAGTACTTCTCAGTGCACTTGAGCACTGCTCCCGGACCCATTGTTCAGCATAGAGCTGAATGACTGTGGTCTACTCACTTAAAACCCTGACACTACACACTTACACTATACACACACACATGGCCAGTCAGTTGGACGCCTGTTTGTCTGCCTGACTCCAGATATATGTTAACAAATGGAAAGGGTTCATACACTGGAGTGTTATACACTGTGTTACCATACTGAGACAATACAGAATGCTGCATTCATCAGAAAGGTGGCATACACGCCTATAAACTGTATGTAAACTTAATCTACAAAGATGCTGACGTGGGATTTCAATGAAGGATGAGGAGGAAGGGACCGAGGGGGAACCCAATCCTTGTGATCAGGAGGCCAAACCCCCCCTCCCCTCATTGCTGTCACACATGATCGCCCCCGGAGATATCCGACACATGTCCCACATCAGCAGGCGTGTTGTGCATACCTAATGACCATGTGTGATTTAAGAGGCCCAGGCCCTGTCATTACAGCAGGGTCACTGTCAGGGGCTAGGGGGTGTCAAGGGGCCAGGACAGGGCCAAGGGGGAGCTGGGGGTCCCAGGACAATCCATCACTGTTGATAGACTGATACCCGGGGGCTGGGGAGGGAGGATATGGAGGATGTGTGTGTGTGCGTGTAGATGGTATGTGTGTGTGTGCGCATGCATGCGTGTGTGTGTGTGTCTGGTGCCCACCATGACAGCAGATATTGCCGTTGGTTTGACCCAGGAGCAGCCCCCTATCACTCCTTGCTCTATTGACAGACTTTAAGACCCCAGAGACAGACTGTCAACCCCTGGCCCTGTTCCTGACACCGAACCTGTCCTATTTACACTCCTATATTCACACACACACACACACACACACAAAAGGAGCCAATAACTGGAGTCATTATTGAGCTGGCCAGGTCCAAGTTCTGACAAGATCCACAATTAACCCATTCAGCCCCCAGCGGTGTGAGGATGCTCTTTAGGAACAGCTAACGAGGCTAAATGTGGAAGCAGTGGCTGCAGTAATGAGGCTAGCCAGCCTGGCTGTGTTACTGTGTGGACAGGTCAGCTCAGCTCACAGAGGTGTGTGTGTGTGCGTCCGTGCAAGCGTGCGTGAATACATTTGTGCCTGTGCGTGTGTGCATACATGTTTGTCAATTCTTCTTTTAGGCCCCTGTTGTGCTATTGTAACACAACATCATCCCAGTCTACGATTCACATTCCTGTTGGCGGAATGAAAAAAATGGGAAACTGCAGAAAGTGAGTGATGGATAAACACAGCAACCATATGGTCAGAATGAACCTGTATTTCCCCCCCTCTTTTTCCATCAGAGCCGTTATCGGACGTAAGTGTTCGCGAGTGTGGAGGCGAACGGCAAGAAAATAATTACCCTCTGCCTCCGCCAGCTGGTTTGTTCATAAACACGCAATTATGATTTCACGGCAGTCCATTATACACAAGCGACTCGGGGCAGAAAGCAGTGCCACGGCACGATCATTGAAAACATCTTAAACACTTTCGGCTCGGCTAATACCTTCGCGGGGAATGCAATTTTCTGATTTGCTTGGCAGCTCCTCAATAAGAAATCAATTATGCCTTAAGAATACCGGCAAGAGTCTGCATCGTGGGTCGTATAGAGTCAATGGCGTCGTTGTAGGGTTTGGCCTGTGTCGTGTGTCACCGCAATTGATTGAGGCCATTGACACTAATAAAAAAGACAACAGACACGAGTGAGGTCATGAGATACAATCAGAAAACACTAGATTTTCTTTTAATTCAGTTGTAAATACACTGTAACACGGATGCACAGATATATAGTATACATTTTATCAGGGTATGATCGAAGGTCCTCCGGCTATTGACCAAACCAATAAACTATCACAGGGCATTGTTGTGTACGCTCGCACGCAGGCAGGCACCATACCACACGCACACACACACATTGGCTAAAGCCTCTGTACTCTGCAATCACTCTCACATTTCTATGTCCTCATTCTATCTCTCTCACTCTCTCGCTCCCTCTAGCTCTCACACTCCCTCTATCCCAGCAAAGAAACAGGCATATAAAATGGGGATGTTTCTCCACTAAAATGGGGATGTTTCTTCCTCTGGTGCCCCCTGACCCCAAACCCCAGTGACTTTGGGAGTGAGAGCATTCTGTCTCAGCGTGAGGGAGCATTGTTACCAGTCTGCCAGATGTGATGTAGCAGAAGTCCCCGGCAGCCACACACTGCACACACACACACACACACACACACACACACACAGACATCACAATGCACGGCTGGGAGTGCCTCAACTGGAGCCCCCTTCAGTGCATTGTGGGAGCTCGCTCTCAGCAGGCGCCATGTCAGAAGCCTGTAGGGGAACGTGTAGCTTGGTGAAAATCCACTTTGACGGAGGATGATAGATAATTAGTGTAGGCGAAATTTGACCATAATATACAGTACCAGTCAAAAGTTTAAACACACCTACTCATTCAAGGGTTTATCTTTATTTTTACTCAAAACTATGAAATAACACATATGGAATCATGTAGTAACCAAACAAGTGTTAAACAAATCAAAATATATTTTATATTTGAGATTCTTCAAATAGCCACCCTTTGCCTTGATGACAGATTTGCACACTCTTGGCATTCTCTCAACAAGCTTCATGAGCTGGGCTCCCGAGTGGCGCAGTGGTCTAAGGCACTGCATCTCAGTGCTTGAGGCGTCACTACAGACCCCCTGGTTCGATTCCAGGCTGTATCACAACCGGCCGTGATTGGGAGGCCCATAGGGCGGCGCACAATTGGCCCAGCGTCGTCTGAGTTTGGCCGGTGTAGGCTGTCATTGTAAATAAGAATTTGTTCTTAACTGACTTGCCTAGTTAAATAAAGGTAAAAAAATAAAATGAGGTAGTCACCTGGAATACATTTCAATTAACAGGTGTGCCTTGTTAATTTGTGGAATTTCTTTCCTTCTTAATGCGTTTGAGCCAATCAAGTGCTGAGCATATGTGGGAACTCCTTCAAGACTGTTGGAAAAGCATTCCAGGTGAAGCTGGTTGAGAGAATGCCAAGAGTGTGCAAAACTAAAATATATTTGGATTTGTTTATACATGTTACTACATGACTCCATATGTGTGATTTCATCGTTTTGATGCCTTCACTATTATTCTGCAATGTAGAAAATAGTCAAAATAAAGACAAACGCTTGAATGAGTAGGTGTGTCCAAACGTTTGACTGGTACTGTATCTTTAATGTGACTCCATTATCATGTGAATGCTATAGGTCCATAAGCGTATCCAAGGTAGCGAGCCTTGCATCACCACTCAGAATACTATACTGTAAGTTACATGTGTCCAAGGTAACCGTTATGCAATTATTAAGAGGCTGAGGGACAAGGAGCTGGTACATACCAGAAGTTTTCAATGCCAAAAGACAAATATTTTAAAACACTAAACGTATAAAATACACACTATAGTGTACACCAGAAGATTGCTTTACAATGACTCCATTAACAAAGTTTCAACCAGGCTTTTATTCTTCCAAGAGCTCCAAATCCCAGTATCTCCTATTGTCTAAATAACATCACATTGCATGGCCCAAAAAAACTTTATAAAACTTCACACGCGTTCTCTAATCTAATCACTACACCTCAAAACTGTATGATAGAAGCGCACCCGTGTCGCTCCTTTTAGAACTGACCACCGTCCGACAAACAGAATAGCACAGTTTCCTTGTAACAATAAATCCATAGCACTTACAGTACAAAAAAACACATCAAAATTCATGGTTCTTTACGAACTCTTGAAACAATCCAAACATGACAATTTCATTTACACAGTAACATTCATTTTGTCGATTTCACGTTTTGATCTGTCTTCACACCTCCAACGGTGTACGTGCTCCCAGGGTTCTGTGGGAACGTCCCACCCCAGAGAAAGCCACAGATAAGATGTGTTTGACCCCTGTGATAGCCCACAGATGGTCGGCCATCCAAACAATGTCAAAAATCGTGATTGAGTTATCACGCTGGGCCTCAGCGCCAACAAGTTGCTAGATGCATCTTCATCACTGGCCTTCATCATCATTCACATTTGTTCACGCTCTCAATTTTTTTTACTACAAATGCTCTCTGTTCGAGCAGTTGCTCCTGGGATATGTGGCTTTGAGATAGCAATGCATTGTGGGGTAGGAAGAAGGAAGAAATTGTGTATTGTGGGAGTTGTTCCTCAGCAAGGGTCTTCACTGTGTTGATCCTATAGAGGATGGAGAGCACTGACGCGCACGCACATAATATATATAAATATATACCATTTAGCAGATGCTTTTATCCAAAGCGACTTACAGTCATGCATGCTTACATTTTATGTATGGGTGGCCCTGGAAATCGAACACTGGCGGTGCAAGCGCCACGCGCTACCAATTGAGCCATATAGCCATACAGGACGAACGTGCGCGCACGCACGCCAAATCATTTGAAAGAGTGTGGAGTAACCGCTGGATGCTACCCCAACAAAAATACTACAGAAATATGAAAGACTCCGTTTCAGTATATGCAGCAAAAGAACTTTTCCAAACCAAAATGCACTTTCTGTTTCAACACATGCACAGTTAACACATTTCCCAGCTTATCCGCATGGAGGATAAAACCCCACATCCTGGACTATGGATCTCCACGCTCCTCTCTGAAAACTGGAAGTATGGCGTGTGTGAGATGTGGCCCACAGCCAATCCACCTCCCCTTCCCCCTTCTCCCAGCGATCAATACACTCCTTCAACCTGGCCACACATCAAAGCCCCACTTCCATCCCCCTCTCCACTCCCCGCGCTGGAGGTTTGGCGGATCCACAGGTAACCTTTTCTCTTTCATTCCACGTCGTCTCTCGCAGCACTTCTCTCCCTCGGCTGCTTTCTCGGAGCCGGTAGAAGCATAAAAGAGCGCCTGGGCCCGTGCCAGGCCCCCCTGTTAGGCACCCTACACCAGCCCCCCCTGCCAGCACAACCCCCATCCACCCCCCTCCCACCCCCTGCCAGGCCCCATCCTCGCCGCCCCACGCTGGCTACACATACTGTAAACAACAAGCTGTCAAAAGGGCTCAAGTGTGTGTGCCACCTAGCGTGACCTATGGAGCAACGATCTGACTGTACCGCAGGGAAAGCAGGACTCTGACTGTGCTCTATGGGAGAACATGGGTCTGACTGTGCTCTGCTCTATGGGAAAACATGTACATAACTGTGCTCTAACGGGAAACACATACATAACTTTGCCCAATGAGGAAACATGTAGTTGTGCTCTATGGGGATGCATACGTTTGACTGTGCTCCATGGAAAGCATGTAGCTGTGCTCTAAGAGGAAACATGTATGGTAACTGTGCTGTATGGGGAAACATTTAGCTGTGCTCTATGGGGAAACTTGTATTTGTGCTCTATGGGGAAACTTGTATTTGTGCTCTATGGGGAAACTTGTATTTGTGCTCTATGGGGAAACATGTAGCTTTGCGCTATAGGGAAACATGTAACTAATCTATCTGGAAACATGTAACTGCAATCTATGAGGAAACGTGTAACTGTAATCTATGAAAATCGGGTCTGACTGTCCTCTATTGGAAAACACATTCCAGACTTTGCTCAACATAGAGAAACATCAGTAGAATATGCAATGGAATGATTGAGTAGTGAGTGACATCCTATCGAGCACTTTGCAACCTGAAAAACAGAATAAAAAAGGCTGTGACTAAAACTCAGGTTGAGTCTTAAATGGCACCTTATTACCTATATAGTGCACTACTTTTGAGCAGGCCCTATGGGCGCTTGTAAAAAAAAGTACACTATATCGGGACTAGGGTGCCATTTGGGTAGCAGCCTCAGATTCCTCAGACAGAGATAGAGAGACAGAGACACTTACTCCTGATGGCAGCCCCACTACAATGTGACCCAGTGTGTCACGTTGACATTGACTGAGAGTTAGTCTGTAAAAATTGTGACAGACAACTACATCTTGGATATGTTTATGCTGTGGATATTCAACAAATTTGCTCTGAAATAAAATATAAGACTACCTTTAAGGTATCTAGACTGTATATACTGTTTAAGGACGTGGGTGTGAATGGGTACATGTCTAAACCTAGTCCTGAAAACCAATTATCTAGTCTCTTGTGACTAGAATGTTAATTGTCCCAAGATTTGGTTCTGGGTTCCAAGATTATGGACGGTGTAACATGAAAGCAGATCATCAATATCAAATGACTATTCTCCACTAAATTCTACTATGAGAGAAACTATGTGAGAATGCTGTTCCTTGACTACAGCTCAGTGTTCAACACCATAATCCCCTCCAAGCTCATCACCAAGCTTGGAACCCTAGGACTGAACACCTCCTTCTGCAACTGGATCCTGGACTTTCTGACAGGCTGCCCCAAGGTGGTAAAGGTAGGTAACAACACATCTACCACGCTGACCCTCAACACGGGGACCTCTCAGGGGTGTGCGCTTAGTCCCCTCCTGTACTCCCTGTTCACCCATGACTGTGTGGCCACGTACAACTCCAACATCATCATCATGTTTGCTGACGACCCGACGGTGGGAGGCCTGATCTCCGAGGACGATAAGACAGCCTATAGGGAGGAGGTCAGAGACCTGGGAGTGTGGTGCCAGGACATCAACCTGTCCCTCAACGTCAGCAAGACAAAGGAGGTGATCGTGGACTACAGGAAACGGAGGGCCGAACACACCCCCATCCACATCAACGGGGCTGTAATGGAGCGGGTCAAGAGCTTCAAGTTCCTCGGTGTCCACATCATCAAGGACTGAACATGGTCCTCTCACACAAGCAAAGTCGTGAAGAGGGCACGGCAACGCCTTTTCCCCCTCAGGAGGTTATAAAGATTTGGCATGGCCCTTCAGATCCTCAAAAAGTTACAAAGCTGCACCATTGAGAGCATCTTGAGTGGCTGCATTACTGCTTGGTATGGGAACTTCACCGCCCTTGATCGCAAGGCACTACAGAGGGGGGTGCGGATGGCCCAGCTGGTGACAGAGGAAGGCCCGGAAAATTGACCCCAGCCACCCAAGCCATAGTCTGTTCACTCTGCTACCCACGGCAAGCGTTACCGGAACACCAAGTCTGGGACCAAAAGACTTGAACAGCTTCTACCCCCAAGCCATAAGACTGCTAAACAGTTAATTACATGGCTACCCGGACTATTTGCATTGAGCCTTTTTTATAATATAATAATAATAATATGCCATTTAGCAGACGCTTTTATCCAAAGCGACTTACAGTCATGCGTGCATACATTTTTGTGTATGGGTGGTCCCGGGGATCTAACCCAACTACCCTGGCGTTACAAGCGCCGTGCTCTACCAGCTGAGCTACAGAGGACTCTCTTGCACTGACTCTACGCACACTCACTGGACTCTACCCACACACACATACTTACACTTACACTCCAACACACAAATACACACACACACACACACTACATAACTCACACACACAAAACATACACACACACACACGCATATTGACGCCACACACACACGCATATTGACGCCATACACACATACAAACACACACACACACACGCATGCATATTGACCCCATAACACACATACACACGCATATTGATGCCACACACATACACACATTTACACACACACTCTCACACGCTGATGCTACTCTGTTTGTTATATCCTGACTCACTTTTACTTTTATCTACATGTACATAATATTACCTCAACTACCTCGTACCCCTGCACATTGAGTCAGTACCGGTACTCCTTGTACTGTATATAGCCTCGTTATTGTTATTTATTGTGTCACTCTTTTCTATTCTTATTTGCTTCATTTTCTTACTTTTTAACTCTGCATTGTTGGGAAAGGGCTCATATGTAAGTCTACACCTGTTGTATTCGGTGCATGTGACAAATAAAGTTTGATTGATTTGATTCATAATAAACCCCATCTCCCTCTATATTGAAAACATCACCATCCTACACAAAAAATTGAGATTTACTTTAGTCATTCTTTTCCCTTCTCCCCTCTATCTACTGTACATTTTGTGTTGATTCTGTGTGTGTGTGTGTGTGTGGGTGGTGGATCTCTGCTGGGGCACAGGGGAGGAGGTGGTCAGTTTGATGAATGACTTAAATAATGAGGAGTCCCAGGAGTTCTCCACTTAACTAGACTGTAGGATTGCCTCAGATCCAGATACAGAAAACAATGGTGACACACAAGCACACACACGCCTGCACATACACACATAACACACACATACAGACACACATTTGCTCGCACACACACACACACACTTTAAGCACAAACAGACTTGAGTCCACGTATGCAGACAAACACTCATACGTATGATATAAAGGGAAGCAGACAAGCAGTCCTTTGACCCAGAGAGCCAGAGAGCGTAGCAGCAGCAGCAGCAGCAGTAGGGGTGAGACACCAGCACACAGGGTAACAACACTCTGCCTGCCGCATGAATATCAAAACCCTCTATGCCTTTGACCTTGAGATTAATATTTAAAAACTGTCTGTCTCCAAACACACAAACGTGCTTGCGCACACACACACACACACAGATACGCATGCATGCACCAAAGCACACACAAACGCTCATGCAGACTGTAAACCCGCTGGCCATTGATGTAGCCCTCCTTATTAGAAGCCTTTCCTTATTATAATGTTGTGTGTGTGTGTGTATGTTTGTGTGTGAATGCCTGTGAGAGAAGGAGGAGGAGGAGCGTTGTGGGGAAGGTTGAATGGGAAAGCATATAGCCTCTCTCATAAGCCATCGTTCTCTTCTCCCCGCCCCACCCTCCCTCCTCCCCCTCTCCTTTCTCCCCTGTCCATCTCCTTTTCACGTTCTGTTCCTTATTCACTCTCTCCATCATTCTCCCCCTCCCCATTCTCTCCATCTCTCTCTTTCTCTGGGTGGGAAAGAGAATTGTATCTAAAGCCGTTTGGGGGCTGAGAAAATGGAAGTAACGTCTGATTCCACATTTTCTCATCATGACAGAATCCTCTCATCTCACTTCCTCTCCCGCATTTAGTGAGGCAGGGGCCAGGGGAGAAGCAGTACACACACAACCATCAGAGAGTGAGCCAGACGAGGTCTGTACGCTCCAAAAACACACACCCCGCCACTCTCAAACACACACCTGTCTCCCTCTATGAGGAGTCCAAAACCAAATAAACAAACAAATGAAAAAGCATGACAGCTGAACCTTTGGTTTCGTTTCTTCTTCCTCTCTGTTTAACACTGTGTAAAGGCAGAGACTGTGTCTCAAATGGCACCCTATTCCCTATATACTGTAGTGCACTACATTTGACCAGAGCCCTACCGGTAGTCAAAAGTAGTCCACTAATAGAGAATAGGGTGCCATTTGGGACTCATCCAGAGACTCCTTTTGGAAAGTCAATGGGGAGGCAACCCTCCCTGACAGAATGGGTTTACACTCCAGAGTGTGTGATCAAAGTGTGTGAGTTGACGGGTTGATCTGGAGGCCTGCAGCTGGGAGAGGGGAGAAGAATGGCATACTCAAACCGGTCTGGACCAAATCAGAGGAACTCAGGTGGCAGGTGGGGAGTGGGCTAGGGCTGTGGTGGTAGAGCGGATTTACCTAGGAGAGGAGTCACTGTGAGGGGAGGTAGAATTGTGTTTGAATGACACAGTGCTCTCTGAGGTGATGCTTTGGCAGTTTAAATCTAAAGGCCATGTGCTACTGTAGGACTTCCATTCCTCCCTCAACCTCTACAACCTTCATCTCCCTCCCTTTCTATCTATATCTATTTCTGCCCTACCCTCCCCTCTCAACCTTAAGTCTCTTCCTTTTCACTCTCCTTCTTCCTCCTTCCCTGCATTCATCATTATTTCCCTGGATCTATCTCCCTGTATCTCTCTCCTCTTCTCTTCCCATATCTCTCTCTGTATCTCTCGCTTCCTCCCTCCCCATATCTCTCCCTCTCTCCCTGTATCTCTCTCTTCCTCCCTCCCCATATCTCTCCCTCTGTCCCTGTATCTCTCTCTCCATCTTTCCCTATATCTCCCTCTTCCTCCCTCCCCATATCTTTACCTCTCTGGATCTCTCTCCCTCTCTCCCTGTATCTCCCTGTGTCTCACAGTCCCAGTGGGCCCAGCAGGCTCTCCTCAGAGAAAAGGAGCAGCACAGAGAGAGGTAGAGAGGCAGTCCCTGATTCCCCGGCTCAGTGGCTGCATTAAGCACAACCTGCTCCCGCTAAAAACACGGTAAAAAAAAAGTCATATTCATCACCGTAATTGTGCGGGTGCTTTGGGTAGCAGCGACGTGCGGCAATGAGGGATGGCGCTGCTCGCGGGCGCCGTGATGCCCATGAATCACAGGCAGCCACTCGCCGGCCCTCCACCGCCATAAAACAAAAGATGGAGATGAAAAATGCTGCAATTAAGTGATTTGATTTCTGCTCTACCCTGCTGTCCCTTTCTCCCAGCCCTGCTCGCCACACACACACACACACACACACACACACACACACACACACACACACCTATGATCATGCGCACGCACACGAGCGCGCACACACAAAATCACGCACACACACACACACACACACACACGGAGACGTACTCTCATATAAAGACACATACATGCACAAAGGTGGTAATACAGTCTGTACTGCTTATTAGTACTCCCCCTATACATCCCACCCAAGCATCAGCATTATCAGAACCTGCAACACTTAAATAATTGACGGAAGCACCTTGAGGATTGATGAGGAAAAAGGTTAGTAAGTGATCTTTGCCAATATATGGAAAACACCACTTCTAGAATTATCACTGTGTTGCACCAATAACCGACTGTCAAAAGGGCTACAAAATATCTGCCTGTTTCACTCAGCATCCCACACCAGTCATATTCCTCATCAATCATATTGGTTCTATTGTGAGTTAATTGGTAACATGACTTGTGGTCTACTTTCTCAACAGAATGTCATTTTTGGTAATGATGTCATAACATATGGTTGGAGGTCAAAAAGTGTTACGCAATCATTTCATGATCATAACCTGCCCCTCTCCTATACAGCAAATACATAGACCTAAGGGCAACAGTTCCCCCACACAACAACAGCATTCCAAAACGAAATTGTGATTTATGTAACATTTCTTTAACAATGTCCAAGTGATTAAGAAAACGATTCAACCGAAGTTTACGTAAACAGAACAAAAGTGTATTGCACTTAATCGCTAGTCACCCTATTCGGAACTCTCCTTGGATAGTGCACCATATACAGTAACATTTCAAGAGTTAAGTCAACTCGTATTGAGTCAAATTTAAGACTATTTTGGGCTTTAAATGGTCCCATCCCCATTTTGTGTTTAAACTACTCTGGTGATGGTGTTGATATTTTTGGAGTTAAAACGACACTAAATTAAGTAAATATTCAACTCTCAGAGAGTTGCTTAAATTTTACTCTGCCATTTTACTGTTTTCAAAGTCGTTTTTTGAATTAACAATCAACTCCAGCAGAGTACATTTCTCTTTTGGGTGTGAGGCCTTATTTGAATATTTCTTAATGTGTCACATTATGGTGGTTTACAATGCGATATCCAATCTCTGTTGGAATCCAAATTGCAGGAAGATATACAGCACTTTTACATCACCACTTGCATTTAGAATGCCTGTCAGAGTAGGGGGAAAAATACAGCACATGGAGACCACCTAAACTGGAACAATATCTCACTAGGGTGTATCAATGGCGCCGGATGGAACGGAGGCCGTTTTACGGGCTCCTGACCGATTGTGCTATTTTCTGTATTTTTTGCGCCGATCGTAACTTTTCTTGTACACAATACGTCTGCCATTGTTTCCTATGACCGAAAAGAGCTTCTGGACATCAGAACAGCTATCACTAACCTCAATTTGGACGAGGACTTCTACTTCAATGAGCCGGACCAGGCCCTAATCCCCAACACTCTCGAGTTAGAATACTTCATGACAAGCTGTAGACCATACTATTTTAATCAATAGAGTTTTCATCTGTATTTTTCGTAGCTGTCTATTTACCACCACAAACTGATGCTGGCACTAAGACCGCACTCAATGAGCTGTATTGGGCCATAAGCAAACAAGAAAATGCTCATCCAGAGGCGGTGCTCCTAGTGGCCAGTGATTTTAATGCAGGAAAACTGAAATCCGTTTTACCTAATTTCTACCAGCATGTCACCTGTGCAACGAGAGGGATAAAAACTCTAGATCACATTTACTCTACACACAGAGACGCATACAAAGCTCTCCCTCGCCCTCCATTTGGCAAATCGGACCATAACTCTATCCTCCTGATTCCTGCTTACAAGCAAAAACTCAAACAGGAAGTACCAGTGACGGAATACGGAAATGGTCCGATGAAATGGATGCTAAGCTACAGGTCTGTTTTGCTAGCACAGACTGGAATATATTCAGGGACTCATCCGATGGCATTGAGGAGTTTACCACATCAGTCACCGGCTTCTTTAGTAAGTACATCGACGACGTCGTCCCCACAGTGATCATACGCACATATCCCAACCAAAAGCCATGTATTACAGGCAACATTTGCACTGAGTTAAAGGTTAGAGTTAGACCGAACCGGCTTACTACCCCGGCTCTGACGCTCGTTGGATGTGGCAGGGCTTGCAAACTATCACAGATTACAAAGGGATACCCAGCCGCGAGCTGCCCAGTGACGCGAGCCTACCAGACGAGCTAAATGCCATCTATGCTCGCTTCGAGGCAAGCAACACTGAACCATGCGTGAGAGCACCAGCTGTTCTGGACGACTGTATGATCACACTCTCCGTAGCCGATGTGAGTAAGACCTTTAAACAGGTTAACATTCACAAGGCCGCAGGGCCAGACGGATTACCAGGACGTGTACTCAGAGCCTGCACTGACCAGCTGACAAGTGTCTTCACTGACATTTTCAACCTCTCTTTGACCCAGTCTGTAATACCTACAAGTTTCAAGAAAACAACCATAGTCCCTGTGCCTAAGAACGGAAAGATAACCTGTCTAAATGACTACCGCCCCGTAGCACTCACATCTGAAGCCAATGAGACAGCCTATAGGAAGGAGTTCAGAGACCTGGCAGTGTGGTGCCAGGACAACAACCTCTCCCTCAATGTGAGCAAGACAAAGGAGCTGATTGTGGACTACAGGAAAAGGAGGGCCGAGCACGCCCCCATTCACATCGACAGGGCTGTAGTGGAGCTGGTCTAGAGATTCAAGTTCCTTGGTGTCACTAAGGACATATCATGGTCCAAACACACCAACACAGTCGTGAAGAGGGCACGGCAATGCCTCTTCCGACCTCAGGAGGCTGAAAAGATTTGGCATGGGCCCTCAGATCCTCAAAAAGTTCTACAGCTGCACCATTGAGAGCATCTTGACTGGCTGCATCACCGCTTGGTATGGCAACTGCTCGGCATCCGACCACAAGGTGCTACAGCGGGTAGTGCGTACGGCCCAGTACATCACTGGGGCCAAACTCCCAGCCATCCAGGACCTCTATACTAGGCTACCTGGACAATTTACATTGAGCCCCTATATTATTTATTAGTTTATCTGAATAGTTTTGCACTGACTCCCTTGCACTGGCTCTATGCACACTCACTAGACTCTACCCACACACTCACACATACTACACTGACACCCCAACACACACACACACACACACACACACACACACACACCATACTCTCACACCCACTACATACGCTCACACACACACAAAACACACACACATGCATATTGATGCCCCCCACACACACACACACACACTCACACACAGACACACTTTACATACGCTGCTGCTACTCTGTTTATTATATATCCTGATTGCCTAGTCACTTTTACCCCAACCTACATGTACAAACTGTACTACCTCAACTACCTCGTACCCCTGCACATTGACTTGGTACTGGTACTCCTTGTATATAGCCTCATTATTGTTTTTATTGTGTTACTATTTCCTTTTTTATTTAACAAATATTTGTCTTACTTTTTAACTCTGCACTGTTGGGAATGGGCTCGTAGGTAATCATTTTACTTTAAAGTCTACACCTGCTGTATTCGGCACGTGACCAATAAAATTCGATTTGACTAACTCCGTTAGTACTCCGTGATAACTCCAGTTATCAACGCTAACTCCAGGGAGCGTATCACTCTCTCTCGGGTTAAGATAACTCCCAGTAGAGTAAATGAACACTGTGATTTTAACTATCGTTGATTTACTGTACCTTTAATTTCAAACATTACGGTCATTTTCCTCAAAAGAGCCCTCAATCCGTTTTCCCCCTACAGGAGAAGTCCTTTAAACCACAGCTCTAAGTAAGTAAAGGATGTGAATGCTTTGCCTTTGTTTAGCGCTGCTGCTTGTTTAATGGGACTTTGCTAAGCATGCATAATTAAGAGCAGGCTGAGCGGTAGCTAGCTTTAGCAGTTGTGGCGAGTGGTGGTGGTGGGGCTGAGGTTGAGCTCTGGGGGGCTCTGGGCTGCTCGGCCCATGATGGAGCACCACACAGCCCCAAATATCCATTCAGCACCCACACGCTCATTAATCCTGCCAAACTCCACTTGTTACCCGCACGCACAGGAAATCATGGGATAGGTAAACACGGAGCGGGCACGATCCATCACCCACGCACACGCACACACAAACGCTGATAAACACAAATACACACACGTATACATGCTGATAAACACACATATATACACACTGATCAACACATAGTGCACACTTATTTGATCACATACACACAAATACTGAAACTCATACAAACATGCACCCAACTGCACACGCGCGCATGCTCACTCACAAACACAACAATTATAGAGCCTCTAACTGAAAATGATTGGTAATAGACATCACAAACAGGGATCGGTTTTTAAAATGGGGTGCTTCTAAAGTAATGCTGACCTTGTATGATGACATAGTGTCGAATAACATATAGATAGAGTTAAATATTGGAATATTATACTGAAAATAGTATTCCCATAATGTACTTTGCTCAGAAATACTTCCAATGTTAATACTGGAAAGGTCTACTTGGTTCAGTAGAAAGATCTATTGCCACAAGCCCTGGAAGAATCAATAGAATTTGACCTCAGTTTGCCCTCTGCTTGAATGGAGAAGTTATGGGACGGCGCTGGCCTTGACATTAGCTTATTTGATCTGTATTTTCCAAGACACAACAGCTGTCTCTGGCCTCTCTCTCTCTCTCTTCCTTGTCCCCCCCTCCTTTTCTTTCTCTCTCCCTCTCCCTCTCTCTCTCACAAAAACACAAACACACACAGATGATGACAAATGTTGTGTGAGGACAGTTACACAGCTCAGTGGGTAGATAAAGTCGTAGAAGAGATCTGTTATTTCTATATACCTATCTGACAATATAATTTACACTAGCCATCAGTACATAACATTACATATCTCTTTGACAGGGGAATAATACCATTCACACATATTCATTCAGCTAGGATAGATTTGACTTAATGGACTCGAGGTTGTTTTGCTTTTTTTTTTACCATCCTGTATTCAAAATGGCCACCCTTGCACAGGACAGATTACATATGCTCCCCGACTGCTACTCACATGCTAATAAACCCCATTACAAGGCCTGTAAAAAGGCAGCACGTCCACAAATCAGTCTCTCTCTCTTTGTCTCTCGCTCTCTCTCTCCCACAGCCTGTCTCTATTTCACTCAATCCCTACATCACAGCACACACACCCAGGTGGCTCCCCCACCCCCTGCACAGCATTAAATAAGATGCTAAACCTCTCTGAGACACACACTCACGCGCACACACACACACACACACACCTCCCCCTCTCCCTCCGTCCTTTGTCTCTGCTCCCGTGCAGCTGCATGCAGTTGAGAAATTCATAATATTTACCCAGGGATGTCGTGGTCCAGAGGGGTCAGAGGGGGATCAGTTGGGAGCAGGTTCAGGTTTGGGTGGACTGAGGTCAGGGGTGACTGGTCTGGGATCAGGTCAAAGGTTACTGGCTGGCCAACAGGGTCACTCTAGAGGGGGTATGTTAGTGTGATAAACTGGTCTAAGACCAGATTTCCTCTTTGGTTATAAGCTTAATAATTGATTTAGAATAGAATCTGACACAGGATCATTTCTAACTTCACCGTGCTGCACAGCCCAGCAGATGGAGAGTACTACTGTGGCTCTACCTGCCTCTCACCTCAACTCACAGCTCACAAACTGTTATACAGTAGGGTCAATCACTGGTAACCTCTCCATCACTGAAAATCACTGAAACTACGCACACACGCACCTACTTACCCACCCACACACGCGCAAACATACACACATGCACCCCCTCACTCACCCTCCCACCCACACAGCCCTAAACACACACACACACACACACGGCCCTATAAACACACAAACACACACACACACACACAGAGCCCTGGCACCTGGAGTGACGATGCCATCAGAGAGTAGTAAAGCATTACCCTCTGTGTGGCTGGAGCCTCTCCAGAAATAGCCTCTGTAATGTATTATCAGTGCGACCGTCGCTTTTGCACAATGGTGCCCTTAATAACACTCCATTTCTGTTGGCATAAATAAGGGCTGCATTTCCATCTTATTTCATGCAAATGAGCGCGGGGGCAGCCTAAACAGGTAGTTGGTATATAGTGTGTAGTAGTGGTGGTGTGATTGGGAGGGTGGGTGGGGGGGTTGGAGAGCTATCAGTTCTCACAGTCTCACGTCAGAATTAGACGTTCAGCGCGGCGGTGACAGACAACGTCACATAACCCATACCTGCGCCATTACAGGGGGCAGCCACCAAACCAATATTGATCCGGGCAAATGTTTCTCTAGAGAAATACACACATATACAAATACATATACAATACCCAGTGAGAAAGAGAGGGGCAAGTAGGCCGCTCAGCCACCATGTTACTCAATCCCATTGGCTCATTCCTTATGTTGTGGTTGGAAGTCATTCGTTCATTCAGTGCAATGATAATGAAGGCTTGTCTTGAGACCAAAGCGGTGAGGCTGAAAAGGCATTTACTGACTGGAGGGTGTTTTGAAAGACTGCCACACACACAGCTACCACTGGCATATGGAGGGTGAGGTTCTCTGTTGGGTGAGGTGGTTATGGAGGTGGAGAATGGGAGGAGAAGGGTGGATGAGGAGGAAGAGAGGGAGAGGAAAGAAGAGGTTTATGAGTGGTGGATGGTACATTCTTAGAAAAAACGGTTCTTCGGCTGTCCCCATAGGAGAACCCTTTTTGATTCCAGGGAGAACCCTTTTTGGTTCAACGTAAAACCCTCTGTGGAAACGGTCCAAAAGGGTTCCACCTGGAACCAAAAGGGTTCGAGCAGGAACCAAAAAGGGTTCTTCAAAGGGTTCTCCTATGGGGGCAACCAAAGAACCATTTAAAGTTCTAGATAGCACCTTTTTTTCTAAGAGTGTAGTCAGATAAAACAGCTCGCCTCTCTCTAAGGAAATGTTAATGTCTCTCACTATCCCTCTCTCTATCCCCCCCTCTCTCTCCCTCCCTCCCGCTCTCTCTCTTTCTGCTGTGGTGAGTTACAGCAGACCTGGGCTACATTAGATTAAATCATAAATTGCCCACTCTATATCTGCATCTCCCTCTCTCTCCCTCGAATTCTCCCCCTTTCCATCCCCCAGCATTTGCTTTTGGCCCCCCCCCCACTCCCTCTTACTCTTATAATAATTCTCTCTCTGTCCCCTCCTCTCTCCTATCCTCCCACTTTGTCCCCTTCCTGCATTCTCTACTGTTAGTATACTAGTAATCTCGCAAGCCATATTCAAAGTCTCGAGGGAACCAGGGATGTGAGGGCAGATGATAGTAAGAATGTGTGTGGGGGGTGTTGGAGAGCCAGTACATTACGTAGAGAAGAGTGGTCACAGTGACCTTCTGACCTCAATGCCCTCTGAACCCTACTGAGGGAGACTACAGTATGTGTGGAACAGGATTTGGGCAAGGTGGGTGTGTGGGGGTGAGAGAGGTGTGTGAGAAGTGTAGAGGGTTGAGCAGTAGCTGTGGAGGTGGCCGTTCAGAGGAAAATCATCCGATCGCTGGGGGCACCGCAGAACCAGCAACGCTCGGCAGGACAAGAGGAGCCAGGGAGGGTCCCAGTAAACCATTTACACCACCGCCACCCCCCACGTCCCAACTATAGGGAACAAAAAACATAAAGTGACCCTGCCACTGCCAGCTCTTTCTTTCTTCCCTCTCCTCCACTCGCTCTCTCTCTCTCTCTCCATCTCTCTCCGCCTCACCGTGTGAAATCAAATTTCCATGTGGCTCCCGTATCTGTTGCACAGCGAGGTGATTTATCAGGGATGCAAAGAGCATGCAGAAACAATCTTTATTACATCCATTTCCTGCTTGTCAGCCGGGATCATGTTGGCTGTTCATTAAAGGCGCGGTGCAGGTGAGGAGAATGCCTCCCGATGCCTTGATAGATTGTCTGCTCCCCCGCCGTGACAGAGGCTGGATGGATTGAACAGCGGGGGGCGAGGGGGAGGATGAATGGGGAGAGAAAAGCGCTGACTCCAGTCACTCCCCGTGTCAGACAGATTTTTACATGGCCGGCAGTGTCATTTTATACCAAACAACTAAGCTACCCATATACACATCTTAACGCTATAACACGAGCAATCATGCACTCACACACATGGAAGCAAGCATGGATATACTATCTGCGCGCGCATACACACACACACACACACAGACACAGACGCACGCGCATACACACACACACACCTTTACAGGATGGGTTAAACTGAAGTCAAAAGCCCACTTACTGCACATACATACACACACACTCTTAGAAACGACCACAAACACAAAGTGTTAAGATTTGTACCCTGTAACCATCACTCGTGTCATGCTCAAATATTGTTAGGAATCGCAGGTACTCAACAACTATGAAACAAAATGCTTGTATGTGGATATACTGTATGTAAAAGTCTCATATAGATAAAACACATTAAACAAATATGCTCTTGACATGAAATAATACAAACTAGGATGCAATAAAATAAATAAAATGTGGAAGAATTGCTGTCTTTATTATTGCAAGCGTCAATTAACCAGTAGCACTACAGATGTATCATACTATTAATACTTTAAGTCACTATTAACCCCAACGTGACCATATAAATGCTTGCCATGTAAGTCATGTATACCTACTGTATATTACCTCTTGAGTGCACCAGGGGAGAGATGAACAGTGGCCAGTCAGTGTTGATGGTGTGGTGACAGGGACACTCTGGGATGGTGGGGCATCGTGGGGCGTCGCCATTAGCTGATTAATCTGCCCAGCACTACGGATTACTTCTCATGATCATCATAATATGACTAAATTACTTCAGTTGATGTTCATGTGCAGTGCATTGGACGTGAAGAATTGTGTTTTTTGCATTTTATGAAGTTCCTTCTCCTTTCACGTGATTGACTAAGGACTTTTAGTGTCGTAGATTGTCTATTACTGTGTATTATAATTACAATATATAGATATTGGTTGAAGCTCAGTGTTGAATTAAAATCTCCCTATCATCATATCTAAGCCAATTTGACACCAATCTCGATGAAAATTCACAAATCAACTTGATTGGAGGCACACAACCCACTCCCCGCCTCTCGTCATAAGCCGTCCATTCGTTACCGAGAACCACATATCCGATTTTTTAACAGGGTCGTTAGCAATTTAGTTAAGAGTATTTCTTGCGCCAACCTAGCTCAATTTCGAGACGTTTGATTAAAACGAGACTATAGCGTCCATAAAGTGACTTTAAAAAATGCAGTTTTTTAGGTGAAACAGTTTTTATTACATTCATAATTTATCGCTCTCACATGCACATTTCCGTCCATTAATAACCAAAGATGTACTACATTTTTGTAGCATTTCTGACAATGCTAACATCTTCTTTAGCGAAAGCTCAGAGTTCCATAACACCGGGTCAGTTGCTTGGCAACAACACAGCTGCTTGCACAATGCTGCCAGTCATAAGATGTGTATGTGAACAAACCTAGGCTACTGTATATAGATAGCTATATGGTGGTATTCAAGCTGAGGTTAATCAATAAATGCAAACAGATATTTTGATTAGCTAGTTAGCTAGCTAACGTTAACTTGCTTGTACAACGTCCAGCAGCTAGCCTCTGTAGCTAGCTAACACCAGTCAGCTGAAAGCTAGCTAGCTAACGAACAGGCAAATAAAGGCTAGCCAATGAATGTGGTTTTGTTTTGATTAGCTGGGTAGCTAGCTAGCTATTTGGTATAATTTTACGTTAGCTAGCTAGGTAGTGTTGGTGGAACCATAAGGAGAGGAAGTACAAACCAACGACGCTAGACAGAGAGGAATATGCTTAAGCAAAAGGCAGTTTATTAAACAACAGAGATAGCTGGTACTGCTCAAGCTACATGCATGGACCCATTCAGTTGCCTCTTATGGAGACAGTTGAAAAGGGATCAAAAACAGAGTTTTCAGCATTACTTTATACAATGCAACACAAAGGAAGGGGTCCTTCTTCTAGTCCCTTGATTGGTTCCGGAGGCGTAGGAGGCGGGTCTGCTCTGTCCAGAGTAGAAGCCCCATTTTGTGCACGGCAGAGTCCTCTGCCCTAGGCACCCGACCAGTAGAAAGAAGTGCAGTTTGTGTGTCTGCGTAACTCGTGAGGCATGAGGATGAGTGTGCGTATGCATGGAGATGTGTGTGTGAATGTGTGTATGTTCTCAAAGGAAAGACTCGTGGGGAGCAACCAGATTGTGGCCTGTGGCGTGGGTGTTGTCCTTGAGAAGATATTGGCTCTGTCCATTGTTCTTGCATAGGAACAGCATTGATTGAAAACAAGCTCCTAACATTAAAATGGGTCATGCACAAGATTTTAGTCAGACCAAGCTATAACATTTTAATATTTACTACGACAGTAGCTAACGTAAAGTTATACCAGTCAGATGAGAGCTAATGTTGGCTAGGTAGCTAACCAACAAGCGAGGAAAGCTAGCTAGCTATATTTTGCCAAGTAAGGTTTTTCATATAAAGCTGAAGTCATCATGTGTAAACTGCTGATCTAGACACTTGCTTGTAATCGGAGCACAAACAAATATGCACAAATAAGCTAGCAAACGTCCTTGACCGCTTTGATAGTCAGTTAACATTTACATTTACATTTTAGTCATTTAGCAGACGCTCTTATCCAGAGCGACTTACAGTTAGTGAGTGCATACATTTTATTTATTTTTTCATACTGGTCCCCCGTGGGAATCGAACCCACAACCCTGGCATTGCAAGCGCTATGCTCTACCAACTGAGCTACACGGGACTACGTAACGTTAGCTAACGTGAATGGCCAATTCATGCACCACAATATATCATACTTTCTTACACAAAACATAGCTAGTTAACGTTTGTTACGTTAAGTTTAAAACCACCAAACTTTGGGATACTGCCACGCTGCTCACGTTCATTTGCACTGCATAGACCAAGTTACGGTAAGACGAGGTAGCCAGACTTCAGACAGGACAACACTGCAGTTAGCTACGCTACATTTCCTCGACTCAGAACAACCAAGACCACACAAACCAGAGCCGAGAAAACAAATAGTTTTGTTAAGACAGTAAGCTAGTTATGAACCGCATATAGTAAATGGTTGAACCCCAAACGCATCAACTTACCAGACCTGACTGACAGCATTGCTGTTTCAAACAGAATACATTTCAGATCCACCTTGTCATTTTTATAATCTACATTTGTGCTGACTGATCAACACAGTGTCAAATTACATTTCAGTGTGTTCACAGAAAATCTGAAGTCGCCATACACAAGTAAAAAGTAGTCAGGGGACTGCACACGGTGCAGCAGGGTAAAACAACATCAGAATCATTGCTTGCATGACATGCTGTGTGCCAGCCTGGCCTCATCCACTACATGTAACATAGTTAAAGTAAATCCGGGACACTGAAATTAGTATGATATGTTACGTTTGGCTGTATATATCTTTTTTATATAGGCCTATTGTACATTTGTATTATTGTTGCATTACCATCTTTATTGCAAAATAAATCAAAATAACTTTAAGCGACACATTATTTTGACAGAAGTAATGAACTGTCCATTGATCAGCACAGCAATTGATAAAACAGGACCATGTTTGAAACACAAGTGGTGCTGAGCTTAATTCAATATTACATAGGTAATAGGTAACAGTTACAGAAATCAGGAATGCAGACAGTCTATCTATCTGAGCTACTGTGTCCAACACACCACCACCTGTTGTTATGTTGGGCACCTACTGATAAACATTTTTGCAATGACATGTATTGCTAAAATACAGGTTTAAGGAAATACAGGCATGCACCACATTACTACAAGACAAAACAGCTCAATCAAGCCTGATGGTCTTGTAAGTATAAAAGCAAAGCTTGCGTTCATTTAATTAAAAAAAGCATGAGAAGGTAGCGTAGTGGAATAATGTCTTACTGTGGTGTGTGAAGAATCTAATACTTTACCTTGTATGCGGTACAAATCACATTATTGTGGAAGCACCTCCTCTAAGAGTATGAAGTAGGCTGTTTGAGAAGGTTTGAATCCTAAGCAACCTGCATACACATTGTTTGGAGTACAATACCAGCATAGCTACTGTAGTAGGTCAAAGCTGTGCGCTGGAAAACCTTGGTAGAGCATGGGTGGAATAGGCATTGTGGTACCCATGTGAATTTCTTTCTTTTTTGGCTTCAGACCAATGCCTATTCTCACTTAAAACATTGTTTTTTGTTTTTAATTAACTTATGTGTAGGTTTAAGACACTAAATACATAAATGTAGAATTAATCAAATTATGAAAAGTTATGTTTTCTTTCATATTAGTAATTAATCCATGACATACAATAAGTACAATAAGTAAATATTGATATAGAGTATCATACTATTTTTATAATATGTTGCAGTATAAAAAAAATATGAGTGGTTGAAACACACACACACTCAGACAAACACACACACACACGCATGCGTACACACACACACTCTCACTCAAGTAGCACATACCCAGATTGGTAAATTTGATAGAGCTACGTGCAAGAATAGTCTCAGGCTCTGATTACATTACCTCTAAAAGAGAAGGATGGAGATAGAGGAGGGAGGAATGGAGGGAAGGAGAAGAGGAGGGCACCCTCGCTATTAAAATCAATAAGCATTGATTCAAAGGTGGCTAAAGGTGATGTGTGTATACATGATCCTTCAGGTCTCCGAGTCTGACTCTCAGACATACTAGAGAGAGAGGGAGAGGGAGGGGGATAGAGAGAGAGAGGGGAGTGCATTTCAAGAAAGGCAAGATGATAGCTTGGCAGAAACAACATGAAAGAAGGAATGAAGGAATACAGAGAGATAAAGAACAGAGAGAGAAAAGAGAGAAAGATGGAGGGAGAATTCATGCTTGGTGGAATCAATATAGAGAGGTGGAACAGAGAACAATGGCCTCAGAGGAGAGGAGACTCAATGGTGCAGGTCTAATACTCCCTCTCTCTCCCCTTCTCTTCCTCTATTGTTTTCTTTCCTCCTCTCTCACTCTTTCCCCTTGTTCTTTTTCATCCTCTCTATCCTTAATCTCTCTCCCTCTCTCTTTCTCTGTATCTGTATCCTTTTCTCTCGCCCTCTCTCACTCACTGCCTCTCAGCATCCTTTTCTCTCTCTCTCCCCGTCTCTAGCCACCTCTCTCGCTCTGCAACTCTCTCTCTCTTTCTCCGTCTCTCAGTATGCAGAGCAGATAGGAGTCGTTCGCCCACAGCAACCCTGCCATGACACGGAGCCACTTCCTCATGGAAAACAAATCTCACACTGCACAATTCAGCTACACACATAAGCAAACACACACACTGACATACACGCACGCACGCACACACACACACACACACACACAGCCGCTTCTCCATTTCTATCAGCACTTGAGTGTACCCAGGCCTTAATTAGTTCTTGATGAATGAGCCCATAAGATGCTGTTCTTTCATTTCCCTTGTTGCCAGATATTCCAGTAATCGTAGTGAAAAGTATCCTTATTGCGCTGCTGTGACTGAGAGGCAACCAGTTCCGGCCACTCTGCCTGGCTGGCTTGGCTAAATAACACCACTCCACTCCAACAGAATTAGAAGAGGAGGGATAAGATATACTCAACTCAACTTTTACACTGACTCCCTGACTCACTCCTTCAGACTTTCTACATATCTTCTTGAATAAACTACTTACACTATCCCCTTCTCCTAGTATAAAAAGAAATTTGGACGTCTAAATTGACATATCTGAAATCCCTTGTATTAGTCCTTAGCTTATACAATAATGGTCATTTTTTTTAAAACACCTTATTATGTTAATGAAGGTAGAGAATCCACAGGAGAGGAGATTAAAATACAAACAAATAAATAATGGAGTTCATTATTACAGAAAAAAATGCCCTTGTCTCTGCCCTGCATGGCTGAGCCACGTTCAGTAGGCAATGGCTGTAGAACTTGCAGATATAAATGTCATGAATTGAGTTGATGTGATTCCTTATTCTATGTGTCAGAGAGGCATGTTTGCTCTATATTATTAATTTATATCTGTAACATTGGGCGCTGCTTAACCTGGCCCTTTCTTGTATTGGATGAGTGGGTCTTGACATACCGTCATCGATAATGCTGACCACCACTCCATTCCCTGTGATGTTCCTGCTCCATACTGGCATCACGTTCAGGTCAAAGTGTCTGGAGCTGTATTGGCCATGGTTGAACTGTAGTAAAACACAGGTACATCAAATAAAACACAGTCACACACACACACACACACACACACATCATAATCATATGTCACATAGATAACAGCTATTTGACAAAAGTTGTACACTCTTAGAGAAAAGATAACACCTAAAAGGGTTCTTTGGCTGTCCTCATAAGATAACCCTTTGAATAACCCTTTTTGTTTCCAGGTAGAACCCTTTTGGTTCAAAGTAGAACCCTTTTGGGTTCCATGAACGAACAACCCTTTCCACAGAGGGCTCTACAAGGAATTCAGAAGGGTTCTACCTGGAACCAAAAAGGGTTGTACCTGGAATCAAAAAGGGTTCTCCTATGGGGACAGCCGAAGAACCCTTTTGGAACCCTTTTGTGATAGTACTAATGTACTATCACATAACTCATCATATGTTCATGTCCCTCAATTATGGCCATTTAAATCTTACTCCCTCGTCTGCTCACTCCCTCTCTTCTCTCACTCCTTAAATCACTCACTCCTGTAGTGCTATTCAAATCTATTCAGGTAGGGAAGCCATTTCACCCTCTTCTGTTCAACACTCTGCCAACAAAAGGCGTCACAAAACCTACCTTAGTGGCCACTGAATCTCATGCTACATAGAAGTTGAGAACAAAAGTGAGGAGAAATGCAGTCAGTCATTTTGACTACAAATGGGGGAATGTGTGTGTATCTTTGTGTTTGTGTGTATGCGTGTCCGTCCATGTATGCGTGTGCATTTGTGTGTTTTCTTCAGTGTGTGTGTGTGTACCCGAACGTCACAGCCCCTTGACTGAACACGGTGCTGAAAAGGTTCAGGGTAGCGCTCGAGGGAGGCCCTACTCTCCGCACATCAAAACAGCATCCATAACACACCCCATGTGGCGAGGAGAGAGAGTAGAGAGAGCTACGAGCAGAACTACCTATAAGCCTCTCCGCTCACACACACACACACACACCGTAAACCCACACGGCACAAAACAAACAAGAGCCTTCCCCAAAATGTCAACCCCCCTCACACGCACAAAGACAATTTGATATTTAAAGTGAGTGTTTTGAGAGGTTTCTATTCTGTTGTTGTTCTCAGAATGAAGAGAGAGGGGAAGAGAGAGAAAGACAGAGAAGTCGAGTGGAGAGAGGAGAAATAAAGCGAGGAGGAGAAAAAAGGGAGAGACAGCGAGAGAGAGAAAAATAGAGGTAAAGAGCGAAAATTAATGAGTGAGGAGGGATGGAATGAGGAGAGGAGAAAAAAGGGGGAAGAGAGCAAAAAAGAGATGTAGAGCGATAGCGAGAGCAGCTCAGATGAGTCTAACTAAACACAATAGATAAATAGTGCTCTGTGGGGGGTGCACCAGGGGAGCAGTGCTGCTTTGTAGTGGGAGAAGAAAAGGCCTGCCAGATGAATGTAGCCAGCGTCCACCAGAACAGGCCTGGCCCTGGGGAATCCATCAGCATACGGGCAGGTGGATACACACACACACAGAAATAAGTGCACACACACTTTCACGCATACAGAAAAACCCACATACACACACACACACAAGTAACTTACATACGTGCACACACACACAAAATGTACATGCGCAGATACACTTCCACTCACACCCAGACACCCATTTTAACACACAAATACACCACTTCCAGACAGAACAACACTGGATACACAGGAGCGTTCCTACAATATACTGTATGTGTGTTACAACGTGACATTGTCAGGATAACAACATAGATGTAGACCAACTGTGAGTGAGTAGACAAACACACTATGAGATCAGATACAGTATACATACATACACTCCACCTCTGGTCCTGGCAGGCTACCAACCCAGGGCTGATTACTGACCCTCAATCAATATCCATGTCCACTAGAGGCTGATTACACAGAACAGATAAAAGAGAGGGAGAGAGAGAGAGAGAGAGAGAGAGAGAGAGAGAGAGAGAGAGAGAGAGAGAGAGAGAGAGAGAGAGAGAGAGAGAGAGAGAGAGAGAGAGAGAGAGAGAGAGAGAGAGAGAGAGAGAAAGAGAGCGAGAGAGAGAGAGAGAGGCGCGAGAGAGAGAGAGAGAGAGAGAGAGAGAGAGAGAGAGAGAGAGAGAGAGAGAGAGAGAGAGAGAGAGAGAGAGAGAGAGAGAGAGAGAGAGAGAGAGAGAGAGAGAGAGAGAGAGAGAGAGAGTGCGAGAGAGAGAGAGAGTGCGAGAGAGAGAGAGAGAGAGAGAGAGAGAGAGAGAGAGAGAGAGAGAGAGAGAGAGAGAGAGAGAGAGAGAGAGAGAGAGAGAGAGAAAGAGAGAGAGAGAGAGAGAGAGAGAAAGAGAGAGAGAGAGAAAGGAGAGAAATAGAGAGAGAGGAAAGAGAGAAATAGGGAGAGAGAGAAAAATACATACAGACTGTATAATCAATTTTAGGTCAGGATAAACCTCTCTAGCCTGACCATATGAAACCTGGAATTCCCTCACATCCAACAGAGAAGAGTAATTCTTCCACTCTCACTATTCTTTGTTTCTTTCTCTCTTTCCCTACCCTCCAGCTTCCCATGAGAACTGACCTGTCAGTCATTCGTTGCCATAGTTCATCAGCACTGGGGACATGGCCCACCCCTCAGCCACAGGGCTCTGTCAGATTAGCAGGTTTGCGTTTTTATTCATGAATCTTGTTCTGGAAGGAGGTCTGCAGAGTGATCACTAGCTGGCACAGCCACAAAGTCATAAAATTGGATATTAAACCTAACCCTAACCTTAAACAGACTGCTAACCCTAATGCCTAACCCTTATCTTAAATTAAAGCTGCAATATGTATCTTTTTGAGTGACCAGACCAAATTAACATAGAAATGTCAGTTATAGATCTGTCATTCTCATTGAAATCAAGTCTAAGAAGTGGTAGATATGTTCTATGTGTGCTATTTCTATGCTTCCCGTTCTTAAGTTTAGTTTTTGTGTCTTTTACATTCGGTTCTATACACCAGCTTCAAACAGCTGAAAATACAATATTTTTGGTTATTGAAAATATATTTCACAGCAGTTTAGATGGTACAATGATTCTCTACACTCTGAGTGCTTGTTTTGTTATATGACCTAAAATTAGGCAAACTATTACAATTTTTGCAAGCAGGAAATGGCGGAGCGATTTCTGCATACTGTACCTTTGTACAATATAGCCAATTTTTACTTTGCAGGTGGCCCATATAGCGGAAATCACTCAGTTCTGCCTCCAGGGCAAGATTCATGACAATAAACGTCAACATGTCAATCAAAACTCACAACTATATTGATTGGCTGTTCAGTTCAGCCTTCGGTGTAGGGTTGTGGAGTAAATTATTACATGTAATCAGTTACATGAAATCTGATTACAAAAAAACTGTAACTGTAAACAGTTACGTTACCGGCAAACATATTGTAATCAGATTACAGAGACTTTTGAAAAACTAAATGATTACCTGTTGGATTACTTTTAAATTCAGAAAGGATGTTTGCAAAAAAATACATTATGACACCTTTCTCTTTTCTCAATGGCATTCAATTCAGTATTGAAAAAAGTTTAAGTTTAAGTTTGTTCCACCTGAGCGAGTCTGACCACAAGTCAGAGACCACTAGGAGAAGTGGCACCGGAGAAGATGGCTGTCGTTTTACAGCCCTCTAACCAATTGTACTATTATGTGTGTTTTTTCGCGTTATTTGTAATTTTATTCTGTACATAATGTTTCTGCCACCGTCTCTTATGACCAAAAAGAGCTTCTGGATATCAGGACAGAGATTTCTCACCTCGTATTGAACAGAGATTTTTTCTTCAACGAGCCGGACGCGAAGGATATCCTACAGACACCCGACAAGGCCCAAATCCCAGTCATTCGCATGAGAAAGAGACAGAGATATCGTGGACGTAGGTCGGGGTGCCTTGTAAGGATCCGACGGCTAGCGAGTAAACTGCCTCTTCCATCAATCCTATTAGCCAATGTTCAATCATTTGAGAACAAATTGGACGACCTAAGATTACGGTTATCCTACCAACGGGACATTAAAAACTGTAATATCTTATGTTTCACCGAGTCGTGGCTGAACGACGACATGGATAACATACAGCTGGCGGGATATACGCTACATCGGCAGGATAGAACGGCTGACTCCGGTAAGACAAGGGGAGGCCTGTGTGTATTTGTAAACAACAGCTGGTGCACAAAATCTAATATTAAGGAAGTCTCGAGGTTTTGCTCGCCTGAGATAAAGTATCTCATGATAAGCTGTAGACCACACTATTTACCAAGAGAGTTTTCATCTATTCCAAGGCCCTCAAAATTGTCAAAGACTCCAGACACCCTAGTCATAGACTGTTCTCTCTGCTACCGCACGGCAAGCGGTACCGGAGCGCCAAGTCTAGGTCCAAAAGACTTCTCAACAGCTTCTACTCCCAAGCCATAAGACTCCTGAACAGCTAATCATTGCTACCCGGACTATTTGCACTGCCCCCACACCCCCACCCCCCTCTTTTACGCTGCTGCTACTATGTCTATAATTTATGCATAGTCACTTTAACTCTACCCACATGTACATATTACCTCAATTACCTCGACTAGCCGGTGCCCCCGCACATTGACTCTGCACCAGTACCCCCCTGTATATAGCCTCCCTACTGTTATTTTATTTTACTGCTGCTCTTTAGTTATTTGCTTTTATTTTGATTTACTTAACACTTAAACATTTTTTAAAAAAATACATTGTTGGTTAAGGGCTTGTAAGTAAGCATTTCACTGAAATGTCTACACCTGTTGTATTCGGCGCATGTGGCAAATACAATTGGATTTGATTTGATTTGATGACAGACCAAATGCGTTTGATGGCTCCTTTTCGTCTTCTAATGCCTCGTAGAGGAAAAGTAATCAGATTACGTTACTGATTACAATTTTGGACAGGTAACTAGTAACTTTAATGGATTACATTTAGAAATCAACCTACCCAACCCTGCTTATGTGTGTGTGTACTTGTTTGTGTGGACATGTGAATATCTGTATGATACACTACATGGCCAAAAGGATGTGGACACCCCTTCAAATTAGTGGATTCAGCTATTTCAGCTACACCCTTTGCTGACAGGTGTATAAAATCAAGCACACAGCCATGCAATCTCCATAGACAAACATTGGCAGTAGCATGGCCCGTACTGAAGAGCTCAGTGACTTTCAATGTGGCACCGTCATAGGATTCCACCTTTCCAACAAGTCAGTTCGTCAAATGTCTGTCCTGCTAGAGCTGGCCAGTCAACTGTAAGTGCTGTTATTGTGAAGTGGAAACGTCTAGGAGCAACAACGGCTCAGCCGCGAAGTGGTAGGCTACACAAGCTCACAGAACGGGACCGCAGAGTGCTGAAGTGTGTAGAGCGTAAAAATCGTCTGTCCTCGGTTGCAACACTCACTACCGAGTTCCAAACTGCCTCTGGAAGCAACGTCAGCACAAGAACTGTTCGTCAGGAGCTTCATGAAATGGGTTTCCATGGCCGAGCAGCTGACACAAGCCTAAGATCACCCTGTGCAATGCCAAGCATTGGCTGGAGTGGCCATTAGAAACGCATTCTCTGGAGTGATGAATCATGCTTCACCATCTGGCAGTCCAACGGACGAATCTGGGTTTGGAGTCTGGGGCTGTTTTTCATGGTTCGGGCTAGGCCCCTTAATTCCAGTAAAGGGAAATCTTAACGCTACAGCATACAATGACTTTCTAGACGATTCTGTGCTTCCAACTTTGTGGCAACAGTTTGGGGAAGGCCCTTTCCTGTTTTAGCATGACATTGTCCCTGTGCATAAAACGAGGTACACACAGAAACGGTTTGTCGAGATCGGTGTGGAAGAACTTAACTGGCCTGCACAGAGCCCTGACCTCAACCCCATCGAACACCTTTGGGATGAATTGGAACGCCGACTGCGAGCCAAGCCTAATCGCCCAACATCAGTGCCCGACCTCACTAATGCTCTTGTGGCTGAATGGAAGCAAGTCCCCGCATAAATGTTACAACATCTAGTGGAAAGCCTGCCCAGAAGAGTGGGGGCTGTTATAGCACCAAAGAGGAGAGCTAATCTATATTAATGCCCATGATTTTGGAATGAGATGTTCACAGACACACACACACACACACACACAAACACATACTCTGGAAGAGACCCACCAGTTCCCACTGCTTGGGCCAGAGAGGGTCGTTGAAGGTCAGGGAATGACCCAGTTGGTCTTCAGTCTTCAAAGTGTCCTGACGACGGCTGGGTAACTCACTCTGCTGCTCCTGCAACTCTGACAGACAGACAGACAGACAGGAACATATATGAGACGTGCATATGAATACGCTCTACAATTTAGTGTTAGCCTGTGAGTTACAGACATTTACAGTCATTTATTATTGTTATTAATTATTGCACTGCAATGTTGAGGGAGCAAGCATGCAAGCATTTCACTGCACCTTTTATACACTCTAAACTGTTTACTTGAGTAAAAAAAAAATCCATTGTAATGTCCACGTCCTTATTTTAGCCATTGTGTGTGTGTGTTCGTGAATAAGTGCGTGTATTTGTTTTGGTGTATTTGTTTTGGTGTGTGTGTGCGCGAGAGTGCGTGTGTGTGTATTTGTGTGTGTTGTTGTTGCTGTGTACTCTGAGACCAGGAAGTCCCTCCTCTCCACCCAGTGGTGAAAGGCCTCCCAGAATTCCCCTCTCTCTAGTGATGTGGAATACTGCCGCCTGATTACCATAGCATTACCATAGCATTACCATAACATTACCACAGCACAGCTTGTGTTGGTGTCTGTGGACATGGTATCAGCTCATCAAGAGATTCACCTCACCCCACATATATCATTCACACTACCACTCTCTCTCGCTCGCTCATTCTCTCACTCTCTTTCTCACTCTCTCACTCACTTTCTGTCTCACTCTCTCATCACTCTCTCCGGCTGCTCATCTCTCTCTCACAGTGACGTGCGATCAGGGTAGGTAGTGAACATTTATGAAAAATGTAATGAAAAACCAATAAATATAGATTTGATCAATAATAATTTCTTCATGTTTTTTCTGCATGATAAAATAGATTTCTGAACACTGGTAAAAAATGATCTGGTACAAAATGTGCAAGGCCAGGGGAAAGGCAGCCTTGCCGTGTGCCTGCCTTTCCCGTCCTTCAAACACAATGCAAGGCATTGACATGATTTGCGCCTGCGTGTTTCTACCTTATACTGCCAGCTAACGGACGCCAACAGGCAGGCATAGAGCTTCGCTGCCTTTCATGTGTCAATATGTCCCTAGCCGGCCTTAGAGCTCACCACTCTCTCAGTCTTTCTTTCTATGTTTCTCTCTCACTCCCCTTGCTGTCTCACACACATACTCCCTCTCCCTCTTTCCCTTCCCCGCTCTCCCTCTCTCCCTCTCTCTTCTCCAGGAGCAGAGGGAGAGCGAGGCATGTCCACGGCTGGAAGCACATCCCAATCTGCACAGAGAGAGGAGGAGAGAGGAGGAGAGAGAGAGAAAAAGAGAGAGAGAGAGAGAGAGAGAGAGGAGGCTCACCGCAGCACTACGTGAGTCATCACACACTCCTGCAATCCCACCCACAACCCCCACTCACACAAAGCAGAGAGAACACATACATGCACACATATGCTTAACGTTACATACATGTGGACCCACATACAGACACAAAATTACAAAACCAAGCCTATGCAACTACACACATTTTTACAGTATACGACACACACACACACACACACACACATATTCTCTGTCGCTTAGTGATAACTCACTGTGGTGTGTGTTGCGGTCCAGTCCTCTGATAACAGCTCTCTTGTCTCTGTAGTGAGTCTGTTGACTCTGGACGCACCTCACCTAGAGAACTAACACACAATACAGGTTAACATAAATAAAACCACAACCATTAAAGATGCAGTATGAAGACATCACTCCGCCATTTCCTGGTTGCTAAAATTATAATAGTTAGCCTAATTTTTGTTAATGTGACAAAACAAGCAAGTATAGTGTAGAGAATCATTGTATCATCTAAAATATTGTACCGCTATCTAAAATATTGTACCACTGTGAAATATATTTTCCATAACCAAAATGATTGTATTTTCAGCTGTTTGAAGCTGGTGTACAAAACCAAAAATAAAATACACAAAAACTAAACTTAAAAATGTGAAGCATAGAAATAACGCACATAGAACAGATCTACCGCTTCTTAGACTTGCTTTCCATGAGAATAAAATATCTATAACTCACATTTCTATGTTAATTTTGTCGGGTAGCCCAAAAAGTTACATATTACAGCTTTAATACATTAATACAGAATGATTCTCCTTATAGAAATCCAAGTGTTATTTTCATGTGAAAACATTTTCTCCTTTGTATTTGTTGGTTGCCTATACACTCTGATGGTATGCACATCTTACAGAATGTGGCAAAGTGTTAACAGAAAACACAGCAAAGACCTGGTGCTAATGGTAATGCTAATGCTAACCTTCTAATGCTAATATTAGCCCTAACAGAGCGTAGGTGGATGGGACCGGATGGGACACTGGTCCCCCTGGTCTGGGGTCTCCATTGGGGACAGGCCAGGGAACAAAGGAAGCCTTTGATGCCACAGCTATCCCTCCTCATCAGTTCAGAGGGATGTTCTCTCGCTCTCTTTCTCTCTTTCCAGCTCTCTAGCCCAGGTTAAACACAACGGCCCTAAAAAAAAAAAATCCCCTCTCAACCCACCTGCACCACTCACGGCACTCTCACTCTCTCTCACTCTCTCTCTCTCTCAGACACAGCACCCTCTCCTGTCTCTCTTTCTCGTTCTCTCATACACACACAAACACACACGCACGCACACACACACACAAACTCAACCTGGATCTCTTTCATGGGCCGCGGCCCTCTGCTTTGATCTGATAAGTAGCTGGTCCTCATGAAGGTGGGCCCAGTAAATCATAGAACACCCATTCACACGCACTCGCACACACACACTCGCACACACACAGACACGCTCCACTTTCAGATCTGTGCATGTCTCTCACACCGTATCTGACGTACACTTAAAGCACAGAGGAGGAGGAGGCTAACAATAAATAACGTTCAATAGGACACTGCCATCTTTCATGTGCTAAAAGCTTCTTGGCTTTATTTCCCTTTCAATTGTTCAATTAGGCTAAATTAAAATGAGCTCGTCAGGACCAACAAGGGTGTGCGTGTGTGTGTGTGTGTGTGTGTGTGTGTGTGTACGTACTCTATATTATCTAGAGTAGACTAATACACTCAGGAGAGTGTGTTTAACAGAGTGTGTACTTCACAAGTGCTTCTGAATTCTAATGGTCACTCAGAACATTGATATAAAACAAATTAATTTAAAGACGCATCGACACATATCATGAAACATTAAAAAGACAAGTCAAGGCAAAAAATGCCTGAGAATGTTTCAAATTGTATATGGATTTTCAAGTCTTTAATAAAAATTATAGACAAACCATGCAAGGCTTCATCATCATTTTGATTATAGCAGCTACATTTTTCCCAGAGTGTTTTTCAGAGTTTTCATCAACAACAAAAACAACAACAACAACCACAGTTCTTTAAAACAGATAACACCAACAGATACAACTAGGCTATGCGACGCCTACAGACAGTGAATTCCTCTAATTCACATGTCCATTTGAAAATGTGTCCTCAGCATCATGGCAGCTTTTTGGCTGGAGTGTGTGAATTATTGCCCACTGCTGAATGGACCTGAGTGGGAGTGAAAGGGGAAACTTGGCACAGGCCCCACAGCCAGGTAGACACACACAGACAGGTTGAGGATGTGGGGCAGTCAGCCCATTCACAGGTCTGTATTAAAAACTAGCAACATGCCACAGCTGAGTAGGTAACACTTTTATTTGGGTATATACCGGTAGCTACATAATTCAGGACTTCATAGCAGCAACCAACGACATCTAGTTGCCAGTGCCATCCTAGAAGACTGCGGTCTTTGGGGTTGCAGTGAATTTCACAGTAACTTACAGGGAGCGAAGAGGCAAGTAAGTTACTGTATTTCATATTGCAGTACACCTACTGTAATCTAAATACAGTATCAAAGCAAGTACTGTGTAATGACAAACAGTACAATACCGTAGAATTGGCTGTGTTACACTGTAAAAAAGTAAATACTACTGTAATCGTAATTAATGAATTAATGAATGGATGGATGAATGGAATTCATTGAGGGGAGATGAGATTTGTATTTCACAGTATTTTACTGTAATTACATAGGATTGGTGCAAGTAGGTTGGCTGCTAGGTAATTTGTTTACACATTTCAGCCTATATGAATAGTTTGTGTTTTATATCACTTACACTTCTAGAGGCCTTAACAAAGGCTTCCAAACTGGCAGTGACTAGCTAGGGCAAATCAGACCGAAAAGATATGGCAAAATGCTCAACCATTAAAGGTTTAAGACTTGATGCCACTCCAATCTGTCCCTTATACGTTTTACATTGATGGGGCTCTACTACCACATACCAGTTAAATTGGGACAGCATTCTCACCAACGGGTGCAACAAATGTAGCCTCTTACAAGGCACGCCTCAAAATATGTGAATGAGCCAGAATCAACAATACCACTAGTGGTCAAAAGGTTTTTGGCGCTCCAAAAATACGGTACTGTACTGTATTCTGTAGGATGGAATAACGGTACCATTCAAAATACAGCAATTATTTCTCCACCCACAACATTTTCCCACAATTACCATAATTGACAGTATGCTGCAGTAAAACATTTCACAGTATTTTAATATTGATAATACCCCAAATTACCGTATGAATTACAGTTTTCTGATACAGTGTAGGTAGGTATGTACCCTTCAAACAAATACCCAGTATATACCTGCCATCAGTGACACCTGCCACGTGTGTGTGTGTGTGTGTGTGTGTGTGTGTGTGTGTGTGTGTGTGTGTGTGTGTGTGTGTGTGTAAGTCTTTCCATAGCAACAACAACGTCTGTATCCCCACAGGGAAAAATAATAAGGAAACTGGGAGAAATGGCTTTAGGTTGAGACAGGGGGTTGGGAACAAAACAATGTTTCCAAACATCCACCCCCAACTGGCAGGCCAAAACGCACGAATGCACACACACACACACACACACACACACACACACACACACACACACACACACACACACACACACACACACACACACACACACACACACACACACACACACACACACACACACACACACACACACCTCTGGTGCTCTGTTGGCAAACACCACCCCCAATCCCCTATGTCCTTCACCGAGCCAGCCACCACAGCTTAGCCAAGTGAGCAATGCTGCCCACTTCCTCATACACACTCATTCTACTCAGTCTACTCGTACATACACACGCAGATAATGGCCATTTGATTGGACGTGTGCCCTTGTACCTCGCACCTCCTCTCCCAGAGAGGGCCAGCCAGGACACAGTGATCAATAAACATGATAGGGAGCTAATCGCTCTCTGTCAGGACCGGGGCCTGCCAGCTTCTAATGGCACACTCACAGGGGAGCCGTGTGAGTGTGTGTGTGTGTGTCCGTGCGTGTGCCCGTGCGTGTGTGTGTGTCTTAATGGCAGATTCAGAGTCTTTGGGGAGGCTCACTCACGGCTCCGCTCCAGGGACGTGGTCCATTGACCATGCAGTCTGTGACACTGACCCCTCCACAGTCAATGCATTCATCATCCAGCAGTGACATGTATGCAGGCACACACACACACACATTGTACAGACGCACGCAAACACACATGCCCAAACACACGCGCAAACATAAAACACATACCTACTGGCTGTATACCAAGAAAAAAAACTTTCCCTTTCTTTCTTTCTTCATCCCTCTCTCTCTCTCTCTCTCTCTCTCTCTCACATAGAGAACACAAAGTGAGCCATTGTAATGCAAACCCAAGTTCAAAACAAAAGATGACCACCTGAAGCTGACATTTTCCAAATCACAATGAAGTGTGGGCAGATGGAGAAAAAACAGGAGAGGCTGAAAGAGAGAGTGAGAGATGAATAGAGAAAGAGATGAGGAGACAGCTATGATAAACAAACTGGTTGAAAGAGTATGAGTTTCTGAAAGGCAGCAAGAGAGAGAGAGAGAGAGAGAGAGAGAGAGAGAGAGAGAGAGAGAGAGAGAGAGAGAGAGAGAGAGAGAGAGAGAGAGAGAGAGAGAGAGAGAGTTAGAGAAAGAGAGAGAGAGAGAAAGAGGGATGATAAACAAGGGGGAGAGAGGAAGACAGAGAGAGAGAGAGACAGAGGGTAAGCAGGAATGAGCATGAGTGAGTGAGGGAGAGAGACAAAGCAAGATAGTGTGAAGGAGAGAGAGAGAGAGAGAAAGGGAGAGTGAGAGACAGAGGGCGAGCAGGAACGAGTGTGAGTGAGGGCTAGCGGGCGATGGCAGCCAGCTGCAGCCGTGCGATACGGACAGAGCAGACACAGGGAACTGCGCAGATATCACGGCTGACATTTCGGGCTCGGCTACCCCCCACGGCCCCCTGGGATGCGGGCGCCAGCGCCAGCATGCCCCTGTCAATCACCCCGCTCCCTGTCACTCTGCCGGCTGTCTGTCTGTCTGCCCCAGCCCATTATGGTGAAGCGGAGTGGGTCCGCACGCCACCATCGCCACCCCACGCCTGGACGCACGCCACTGATCCCTATCTCCTCCTCTGTCCTCTCCCTCCTTTCTCTCTCTCTCTCTCCTCTCCTCTCTCCATCCTCTCCCTCACTGACAGCCTGACCACAGAGACATGGGAGAAGGGAGGGGGAGAAAGAGAGAAGGGGGGGAGGGGGACGGACAAAGAGAGAGGGAGGAAGAGAAGGGGGAAAACACAGA
>NW_025534236.1:0-110000 GCF_020615455.1 Coregonus clupeaformis | reverse complement strand
AACACAGCCACTGTTGGTGTTATGTGTCTCTCTGTGCTCAAAACAGATGGAGTACGTAATAGCTTCTCCTAATCACTGATATGGGGTCAGCTATTTTATCATCCCCCTGATGGTTAGGATTAGGGATATGGTGATCTGACCCTAGATCAGTGGTTAAATCTTCTACCTGAAGTGCAGTAGAGACTCACCCCTGCTCTCTCTGCCAGTGTGTTCTCCAGGGGAACTCTGTCAGGGCGCCCCCTGCTGTCTCTCAGGGTGAAGTGGTCCTCCAGGTTGCCTATCTGTTTGGGTTGAGCACAGATTTGTTACTGAAACACACACACACACACACACACACACCACAACATCAAACTCTATGCTAGCACACAACTATAGTATCGTCCCATTCATGTCCAGTGCAGCCATATGCCGTTTAGGACCTATTTTCCGTTGAGGGCTAGAGAGGTTTATGATTTGATACCACCTGAGCTAAGTGTAGAAACGAGAGCATATCATGAAGATACCCTTTTATCACCCATGTGACCCCTTCCACAACATTATTTCAACATTTACCCTGACCATCTGTCTCTGTAGTGGAATTGCTCAAAGAGGTGGTGGTGCTAAAATCAAATAGCCCACATTTCATCTGGCCAAATCCCAGGCTTTTCATTTCCAAGCCTTATAAACTCAAACCTTTTGACTCGCCTGGGAGACCTAACTAAGTGAAATCTACTTTGTGGCAATTGTGTGCCTTGTACGAGAGGGGGTTGTGTATGTGCACTGTGTGTGTGTGTCTCTTGCTGATTCTATCTTCCTTCAGTTTCATTCTCTCCTATTCTCTGTTCCCAAGGTACATCAGGCCTGAGACTGCAGAGTAAATTGTCCCAAATTGAGTTCCTTTTCCTTGGCAGATACAGGCTACATCCCCACCGTTTAGAGAGCGAGGGAGAGGAAGATGGAGAGAGAGAAACAATATCACAGCACACGCTTGCACGCTTAACAATTTCCTCTAATTTCTCCCTTTCTCTCCATCCCTTTTTCTTCCACATTTTTCTCCCTCCCTGATTTCCCTATTGCCTCTCTTTTTCTTCCCTCACACTATTCTTATCCTCCTCTCTCTATATATCACTCCCTACGTGCTCTCTTTATCTCCCACACCATGTATCATCTCAGCCTTCCCTCCCTCTGCTTTTTTTCCTCTTAAGTCAGTGCTCTCTACTCCCTGTTCTCTCTCTCCTCCTCCCTCCCGTCCTCCCAGGCTGGCTGTACTCAGTGACACACTACCCATCAGTGCAGACCCCCCGGGCAGCAGAGTCCCGCTCTGACAATAATCACACGTTAAGTTTATAATGCTGGCAGTCCTGAGCCCAGATGAGCTGTGCTGAGAGCATGCGACTCCCCTGGCTCCTGCACACTCCATTAGACTCAGTGGGAGGCATGCTGGAAGCAGGGACTGCGGATGGAGCTGACTGTGGCTGGGGAGTGAACTGAGACTATAGGATGGGGATAGAGTTGGGGATGGGGATAGAGTTGGGGATGGGGATAGAGTTGGGGATGGGGATAGAGTTTGGGGTGGGGATAGAGTTGGGGATGGGGATAGAGTTGGGGATGGGAATAGAGTTTGGGGTGGGGATAGAGTTGGGGATGGGATAGAGTTGGGGATGGGGATAGAGTTTGGGGTGGGGATAGAGTTGGGGATGGGGATAGAGTTTGGGGTGCGGATGGGGATAGAGTTGGGGTTGGGGATAGAGTTGGGGTGGGGATAGAGTTGGGGATGGGGATAGAGTTGGGGATGGGGATAGAGTTGGGGATGGGGATAGAGTTGGGGATGGGGATAGAGTTGGGGATGGGGATAAAGTTTGGGGTGGGGATAGAGTTGGGGATGGGGATAGAGTTGGGGGTGCGGATGGGGATAGAGTTGGGGATGGGGATAGAGTTGGGGATGGGGATAGAGTTTGGGGGTGGGGATAGAGTTGGGGATGGGGATAGAGTTGGGGATGGGGATAGAGTTGGGGATGGGGATAGAGTTGGGGTGCGGATGGAGATAGAGTTGGGGATGGGGATAGAGTTGGGGATGGAGATAGAGTTGGGGGTGCGGATGGAGATAGAGTTGGGGGTGCGGATGGGGATAGAGTTGGGGATAGGGATAGAGTTGGGGGTGCGGATGGAGATAGAGTTGGGGGTGCGGGTGGAGATAGAGTTGGGGGTGCGGATGGGGATAGAGTTGGGGATGGGGATAGAGTTGGGGGTGCGGATGGAGATAGAGTTGGGGGTGCGGATGGAGATAGAGTTGGGGGTGGGGATAGAGTTTGGGGTGCGGATGGAGATAGAGTTGGGGGTGCGGATGGGGATAGAGTTGGGGATGGGGATAGAGTTGGGGGTAATGGATGGAGATAGAGTTGGGGGTGTGGATGGGGATAGAGTTTGGGGTGGGGATAGAGTTGGGGGTGCGGATGGAGATAGAGTTGGGGGTGCGGATGGGGATAGAGTTGGGGGTGCGGATGGGGATAGAGTTTGGGGTGGGGATAGAGTTTGGGGTGGGGATAGAGTTTGGGGTGGGGATAGAGTTGGGGATGGGGATAGAGTTGGGGGTGCGGATGGGGATAGAGTTGGGGATGGGGATAGAGTTGGGGGTGCGGATGGAGATAGAGTTGGGGGTGCGGATGGAGATAGAGTGAGTTGGGGATGGGAATAGAGTTTGGGGTGCGGATGGAGATAGAGTTGGGGATGGGGATAGAGTTGGGGGTGCAGATGGAGATAGAGTTGGGGGGTGCGGATGGAGATAGAGTTGGGGGTGCGGATGGGAATAGAGTTGGGGATGGGGATAGAGTTGGGGGTGCGGATGGAGATAGAGTTGGGGGTGCGGATGGAGATAGAGTTGGGGGTGCGGATGGGGATAGAGTTGGGGGTGCGGATGGGGATAGAGTTGGGGATGGGGATAGAGTTGGGGATGGGGATAGAGTTTGGGGTGGGGATAGAGTTTGGGGTGGGGATAGAGTTTGGGGTGGGGATAGAGTTGGGGGTGGGGATAGAGTTTGGGGTGCGGATGGAGATAGAGTTGGGGGTGCGGATGGGGATAGAGTTGGGGATGGGGATAGAGTTGGGGCTGCGGATGGAGATAGAGTTGGGGGTGTGGATGGGGATAGAGTTTGGGGTGGGGATAGAGTTGGGGGTGCGGATGGAGATAGAGTTGGGGGTGCGGATGGGGATAGAGTTGGGGGTGCGGATGGGGATAGAGTTGGGGATGGGGATAGAGTTGGGGATGGGGATAGAGTGTGGGGTGGGGATAGAGTTTGGGGTGGGGATAGAGTTGGGGGTGGGGATAGAGTTTGGGGTGGGGATAGAGTTTGGGGTGCGGATGGAGATAGAGTTGGGGGTGCGGATGGGGATAGAGTTTGGGGTGGGGATAGAGTTGGGGGTGCGGATGGGGATAGAGTTGGGGTTGGGGATAGAGTTGGGGTGGGGATAGAGTTGGGGCTGCGGATGGGGATAGAGTTGGGGGTGGGGATAGAGTTGGGGGGTGGGGATAGAGTTGGGGGTGGGGATAGAGTTTGGGGTGCGGATGGAGATAGAGTTGGGAGTGCGGATGGGGATAGAGTTGGGGATGGGGATAGAGTTGGGGGTGCGGATGGGGATAGAGTTGGGGGTGTGGATGGGGATAGAGGTTGGGGTGGGGATAGAGTTGGGGGTGCGGATGGGGATAGAGTTGGGGTTGGGGATAGAGTTGGGGTGGGGATAGAGTTTGGGCTGGGGATAGAGTTGGGGATGGGGATAGAGTTGGGGATGGGGATAGAGTTGGGGGTGGGGATTGAGTTGGGGATGGGGATAGAGTTGGGGTGGGGATAGAGTTTGGGGTGCGGATGGAGATAGAGTTGGGGATGGGGATAGAGTTGGGGGTGCGGATGGGGATAGAGTTGGGGATGGGGATAAAGTTCAAATCAAATCAAAATCAAATCAAATTTTATTGGTCACATGCGCCGAATACAACAGGTGCAGACATTACAGTGAAATGCTTACTTACAGCCCTTAACCAACAGTGCATTTATTTTTAACAAAGAAAGTAAAAAATAAAACAACAACAAAAAAAGTGTTGAGAGAAAAAGAGCAGAAGTAAAATAAAATAACAGTAGGGAGGCTATATATACAGGGGGGTACCGGTGCAGAGTCAATGTGCGGGGGCACCGGCTAGTTGAGGTAGTTGAAGTAATATGTACATGTGGGTAGAGTTAAAGTGACTATGCATAAATAATTAACAGAGTAGCAGCAGCGTAAAAAGGATGGGGTGGGGGGCAGTGCAAATAGTCCGGGTAGCCATGATTAGCTGTTCAGGAGTCTTATGGCTTGGGGGTAGAAGCTGTTGAGAAGTCTTTTGGACCTAGACTTGGCACTCCGGTACCGCTGCCCGTGCGGTAGCAGAGAGAACAGTCTATGACTAGGGTGGCTGGAGTCTTTGACAATTTTGAGGGCCTTCCTCTGACACCGCCTGGTATAGAGGTCCTGGATGGCAGGGAAGCTTGGCCCCAGTGATGTACTGGGCCGTACGCACTACCCTCTGTAGTGCCTTGTGGTCGGAGGCCAAGCAGTTGCCATACCAGGCGGTGATGCAACCAGTCAGGATGCTCTCGATGGTGCAGCTGTAGAATTTTTTGAGGATCTGAGGACCCATGCCAAATCTTTTCAGTCTCCTGAGGGGGAATAGGCTTTGTCGTGCCCTCTTCACGACTGTGTTGGTGTGTTTGGACCATGATAGTTCGTTGGTGATGTGGACACCAAGAAACTTGAAGCTCTCAACCTGGGGATGGGGATAGAGTTGGGGATGGGGACGGATATGGATGGGGCTGGGTATGACTGGGGTTGGTGATAGGGTATTGAGCTGAGGTTCTGACTCGGGCTGGGGCTGTACTCAAACACACAACATGGAAGCCAACCTACATTAAACAAAATGACTGTATCCATCTACTGATGACACCCACCAAAAAAAAACGACCCAATCCCACCAAAACAAACACAGCCACCCTGCCAGGGCAGGTTCTGTGGAGAACAATATGAGGACAATCAGAGTTAGAGTTGGTATGGATCTTCCCCCTGCTAATGAAGGCACTTTGAAAAGGTAATCTAATTCTCCACCAGCAATTAAAGTGGGTAGAGACTTGTCACTATCAATTATCCACTCCTTCACTCATGTCCTCCAGTGTGGAAGTATAAGGCCTTACACACACACACACACACACACACACACACACACACACACACACACACACACACACACACACAAACCAATGAGAGAGAACCCTAATCATATCAAACATGGGAGCAGACAGAACCTCTGTCCCTACAACCCTCTCTATGTGTTAACACATCAACATATCTCATAACCCATCAGCCAACGTATCAGTCCAGCTTCAGGTTGTGTTTAGTATGGAGTCATCAAAAGAATGTGTTGTCTCGATAGCTCGATATTGATAGCTCTAGATCTTGAGTGGTGTAAAGCAGTACGGTATAGTAGTGGTCTTGGCCTTGAGTGCATGGGTCCTTGATGTTTGTGTACTGTATATGAATAAAACATGAGCTAAATCCTTTATTCTCATAGGGCGAGAGTTAAAAGTCTTCAACAGCCAAGGACTGACCGCTGGCATCCAACCAACCTCCCAGCCTTCACCCTCTGATCCTAGTTTACAGAGGATACAGTTAATGCTGTGTGTAGGGCACTTCACCTCTCTCCCCTAGACCTGAGCTATGAAAGAAGCACCTTTTTCTGCCAGTCCCTCTTTAAAAGAGAAAGAAGGAAAATCTGAAGGAAAACAATTTGCTTTTTTAAAACCTGGGAAAAAAATCGAATTGGCTTTTAATTTATGGAGGGGACCTTTTGTAATAAGGACCACCAAGGGGGAAAAAAATATTCAAATTGCATAATGGGCAGAAAAAGGTATCCTTAATTGAGTGTGTGTACCTGTGTCCGTGTGTGTGCGCGTGTGGGCGCAACGGCGTGTCTGCTTGTGTTTATCTATGTAGAGTTTAGGCATTGAAACCGTCCTTAAGATATGATTCTTTATGTGTGTGCATGAATCAAAGCTTGAAGTCACTGCTCATCATATGCATCACAACATACAGGTGTAGGATGTTCATTAGATCTTCCACAGCTTCTACCCCCAAGCCATAAGACTCCTGAACAGCTGATCATGGCTACCCTGACTATTTGCACTGCCCCCCCACCCCATCTTTTTACGCTGCTGCTACTCTGTTAATTATTTATGCATAGTCACTTTAACTCTACCCACATGTACATATTACTTCAACTACCTCAACTAGCCGGTGCCCCAGCACATTGACTCTGCACTGGTACCCCCCTGTATATATAGCCTCCCTACTGTTATTTTATTTGACTTCTGCTCTTTTTTTCTCAACACTTTTTTGTTGTTGTTTTATTTTACTTTTTTATAAAAAAATAAATGCACTGTTGGTTAAGGGCTGTAAGTAAGCATTTCACTGTAATGTCTGCACCTGTTGTATTCGGCGCATGTGGCCAATACAATTTGATTTGATTTGATTTGATTAGATCACCCTGTTGTCGCATCAAGTTTTTCTGCGCCGCAGGAAATGCACACTTGTAGTGTATTCGAGGTTTTAAAAAGGCTTCTAAAGTTTGTCATTTCCACTTAAAAATGTCAGACTTGATTTGCCCTAATGAAAAATGTATTAACCCCTACAAAAATGTCCATTAATTATAATCCACATAATCATTTTACATTTCCTGTTGCTGCAGGATTATTTTACTGCTGCGACAATAATGGTCAAATGAAGATGCTACCATGCCACTGGCATGTTGTGACTATTATCATTACCTGTCAATCACTAACCCAGTGACTACACCTGTTATGTGGGCAGCTTGTCTCTCCCTTTTCTGGTTCCCTTCCTCCTTGTTTTGTCCCCTCTTTATCTGTATGTGGGTTTGTCCCCATTATGTTGGTGCGTCTGCCGGTGTGTGTCTGGAGTGGATCGGGGGGCGTGCTCAGGATCTGCCTCTCCTGTGCAGCTGCGGGTTGTTTCCAGTGATTCCTGCCTACGCAGCTGCATCCTATTCTCTCATCAACCTGCACTACTAATTCCTGGGCATGGCTCTCCACCGGCGCCAGATCGTTGTTCTTACTAGAGCGGTAACTTAGCTCACCAGTAGAGTTTAATTGTCTTTGTCTTCAGCCTGGCTCTTTACTCTCCTTAACCTGTCGTTTGTTTTGTCTTCAGTTCAGACATTCCTGCCTGCCTGCCTGCCTGCCTGCCTCAGCCTCTCCTTCTTCCGGAGCCGACTAGCCCACTCTGTTCCTTTTCTTCAGTTGTTTTTTGGACTAAGACAAATTGAATTTTTATTAAAAGCATTTTTGTTTCTTCCACTCCCTTAGTCGTGTTTTGTTTCTCTGAGTGCTGGGTTTAACCATAGCCTAACAACACCAGGGCTGCCAAACCCTCTTCCTGGAGATCTACCGTCCTGTGGGTTTTCAGTCCAACCCTAATTTAACACACCTGATTCTACTTATTAGCTGCTCAACAAGACCTTAACTAGTCAGATATGCTAAATTAGGGTTGGACTGAAAACCTACAGGACAGTAGATCTCCAGGAATAGGGTTGAGCAGCCCTGGACTACACCATCTACAGTGAGGGAAAAAAGTATTTGATCCCCTGCTGATTTTGTACGTTTGCCCACTGACAAAGAAATTATCAGTCTCTAATTTTAATGGTAGGTTTATTTGAACAGTGAGAGACAGAATAACAGCAAAAAAATCCAGAAAAACGCATGTCAAAAATGTTATAAATTGATTTGCATTTTAATGAGGGAAATAAGTATTTTACCCCCTCTCAATCAGAAAGATTTCTGGCTCCCAGGTGTCTTTTATACAGGTAACGAGCTGAGATTAGGAGCACACTCTTAAAGGGAGTGCTCCTAATCTCAGTTTGTTACCTGTATAAAAGACACCTGTCCACAGAAACAATCAATCAATCAGATTCCAAACTCTCCACCATGGCCAAGACCAAAGAGCTCTCCAAGGATGTCAGGGACAAGATTGTAGACCTACACAAGGCTGAAATGGGCAACAAGACCATCGCCAAGCAGCTTGGTGAGAAGGTGACAACGGTTGGTGCGATTATTCGCAAATGGAAGAAACACAAAGTAAATGTCAATCTCCCTCGGCCTGGGGCTCCACGCAAGATCTCACCTCGTAGAGTTGCAATGATCATGAGAACGGTGAGGAATCAGCCCAGAACTACACGGGAGGATCTTGTCAATGATCTCAAGGCAGCTGGGACCATAGTCACCAAGAACACAATTGGTAACACACTACGCCGTGAAGGACTGAAATCCTGCAGCGCCCGCAAGGTCCCCCTGCTCAAGAAAGCACATATACAGGCCCGTCTGAAGATTGCCAATGAACATCTGAATGATTCAGAGGAGAACTGGGTGAAAGTGTTGTGGTCAGATGAGACCAAAATCGAGCTCTTTGGCATCAACTCAATTCGCCGTGTTTGGAGGAGGAGGAATGCTGCCTATGACCCCAAGAACACCATCCCCACCATCAAACATGGAGGTGGAACCATTATGCTTTGGGGGTGTTTTTCTGCTAAGGGGATAGGACAACTTCACCGCATCAAAGGGACGATGGACGGGGCCATGTACCGTTAAATCTTGGGTGAGAACCTCCTTCCCTCAGCCAGGGCATTGAAAATGGGTCGTGGATGGGTATTCCAGCACGACAATGACCAAAAACACACGGCCAAGGCAACAAAGGAGTGGCTCAAGAAGAAGCACATTAAGGTCCTGGAGTGACCTAGCCAGTCTCCAGACCTTAATCCCATAGAAAATCTGTGGAGGGAGCTGAAGGTTCGAGTTGCCAAACGTCAGCCTCGAAACCTTAATGACTTGGAGAAGATCTGCAGAGAGGAGTGGAACAAAATCCCTCCTGAGATGTACCAAGTACTAAGTCATGTTTTGCAGAGGAGTCAAATACTTATTACCCTCATTTAAATGCAAATCAATTTATTACATTTTTGACATGCGTTTTTCTGGATTTTATTGTCGTAATTCTGTCTCTCACTGTTAAAATAAACCTACCATTAAAATTATAGACTGATCATGTCTTTGTCAGTGGCCAAACGTACAAAATCAGCAGGGGATCAAATACTTTTTTCCCTCACTGTAACCTTTTACTGCAGTGGCCTGAATCAGGGTCACACAGAGTGTTTCTTGGTAGTCTTAAACAAATCTACTTTGAAACAAAAGTATACAGCTCACACACATGGTTATGGGCTTAAAAAAAAGAAGACACCTGTAACATGTTACATACAAAATGTGAGTTTGCATCCCAATATTACACTTTATATACATCACAGAAGACTGAAATATAACAAAATCATTTGACATAGAAACACCGGACTTTCGGCGGGTTTTTATTAATAATGAAATTATGAAAAATATTGATAACATTCCACCCATTGAGGCCACTAGGGGGCGATTTGATCATTTGAGTGCAGGAAAGGGCTACGAGTCAATGTCTCTGAGTTAACAGGTCACAATACACTGATGCATAGCGGCCTATCTGTGACTTTATAGCTATGCCTGCCTCCATTCTAAGTCTGCGTCCCAAATGGCACCCCATTCTCTATATATCCATCACCAGAGCCATATGGACCCTGATCAAAAGTAGTGCAGTTTAAAGGGAATAGGGTGCAATTTGGGACGCATCCTAGGTCTGCCATAGTATGGATTTGAACAGCTCTCTGACACATCTATCAAACAAGCCGCATGAGCCGCTCCCACTGACAGCCTCCGACAGACAGAGGAAGGGAGGGGACGGCGTAGAGGAAAAACAAAAAACAAACAGAGACATCAAGAGTCACTGAGGCGGTGTGCAAGAGCCACGTGTGGCGGGCCCACCCTATGGAGAGAGAGACAGCTGGTGTGTATGCTTACAGCTCTACAGGGGTTTAGGCCTGTGGAAGCCAATAGAAGCCATAACTAAGAGAAACGACCAGGCGAGTGTGTGTGTCTGTGTGTGTGTGATAGAGAGAGAGGGAGAAAGAGTGTGTGTGTGTGATGGTGCCCTGTTGGATGGGATAAGTGGGGTGAGCAGTGATGTCTTGTTGGCTTCAGGGTTGGTAGAGAAATCTGGGCTGTGTAGTTGGACAAAGATGTTTTAGATGAAGGTCTGCTCTGCTGCTAACACAGATGGAAGGGTAGTACTGTGGTAGTGGTTCTGAAACCTCTCTATATCGCCCGCTAATCTAGAGTCCTCACACTCCACAGTTGTGAAATATTCATTCATTTCTGCCTGTGGTTGGACAAACAGTAAGTGATGAGCAGAGGAAGACAGCATGCTACCTTACACTGACCAACCTGAATAGAGTACCATTGACAGCACTAATACACTGACCAATCCAAAACACAGAATGACCTACATGATTAACTCACCAACCAATCAAATTTAGCATTACATGATTTTTGCACCGCACTGTAAAAAAAATATTTCATCTAACAAAAATAAAGGATTTAATAAAGCTAGTGTATGTCTTGGTCTTCAGTGTATTTTCTAAAGTCTAATTTCTTCCAAATATCGCCATTATCAACAGTAGCTATAACAATGCTAAACCACCCACGCTAAAAGGTCTATACAGCAATATCTCTCATAGCAAGTCTATTTCCACATAGCCTAAGTGCATTGGGTGAGTAAATGTGTTTGTGTGTTTCTCTCTTTCTCCAATCCCATCCCATCTCTCTCTCTCTCTCTCTCTCTCTCTCTCTCTCTCTCTCTCTCTCTCTCTCTCTCTCTCTCTCTCTCTCTCTCCTCTCTCTCCTTTTCTCTTTCCTCCTCTCTCCTCTCCTTCTCCATTTCAATATTGAAGAGAGTTTTATTAAAGGCTGGACTCGGGGGTGCTGAGGCGCTCTCAGTAATTTTCCTACAAAGTGCTTTAATCCATCACACTACCAACATGTGGCCTTTGCAGCCATACATCATCTCAGCCTGGAGAGAGAGAGGAGAGAGAGAAAGAGGAGAGAGAGAGAGAGCACCCAACATAATTTCTGCTCTCCTCCTCCTCGTCCTCCATTTCTTCCTGGCATTCCCACCCGGAAGGGAGAAACTGGCATCTACATCTTCCATCGTCAGAGCCTACTCTTTGCCTGTTTTTGTGTCTGTCTGTCCTTTTTTTCCTCCCTGTCTTTACGGCTGAGAGTGAGGCATGAGTAGGAGAGGACATAAGAGTGAGCAGAATCGAAAGAAACGCGGTCCATTTTACAGTGTGCAGCTACCCTCCTGCCATGGCCATCACCTGCCTCCATTACGCACACACACACACAGAGAGAGAGAGAGAGAGAGAGAGAGAGAGAGGGTGAACCCTCAGCCCTCTAACTAATGGAATGGGGCCTCACTCCTAGCCATTAGAGTATTGGTGTTCCTCCCCGTGCCCCTAAGTGTCCTGCACAAAGAGAAAAGCGGGGGAGAGGACACAGGAGAGAGAGAGGGATGGAGGAGGGGGAGGAAAGAGAGGTGTGCCTTGGGGTCTCTTCCATGCCATAGATAAACCTGGTCATTGCATTTCAGCCAACATGCATATGAACACATCGGGAATGGAGGTCGTTCAGAATAATTAAATGTCAGTAACTTTGAAACCTTTATAGAATATATTTGTTTGTGTATTTACCTGCATTTTTTAATAATTTAGCCAGATACTGTCAATATTGTATCTGTTTTAGCACATGTAAGCAGCATTTACGTTTGTCTGCAGTCCGCATTTTACATGTCCTGGTTTGATATTGCACGTTCGCTCGGTTGACTGGTCAGTCTGTAACTCGGAGGTTTGTATCTTTTGTTGAAAGGATATTGAGATTCTAAATGAGGTATACAGACTAAGCCCTGTTCAAAGGTAGTTTTCAGCGTGTATGACAGCCGTGCTGACTGAGCTCTGAGCGCTCTGATTTCATTTAGCCCAGTAAATCCAGTTCTCTACATCAATTACATGTGCTTTACTCATATAGAAAACACACCTCAAGAGTATGATTTGTATAGAGAGACAGGTGGAAAGTAGGGTATGTGTAAAATAGGCATGGGGTGGTTGAATCTCTTGATGAGCTGATACCATGTCCACAGACACCAACACAAGCTGTGCTGTGGTAATGTTATGGTAATGCTATGGTAATGATATGGTAATCTGGTGGCAGTATTCCACATCACTAGAGAGAGGGGGATTCTGGGAGGCCTTTCACCATTGGGTGGAGAGGAGGGACTTCCTGGTCTCAGAGTAGACAACAACAACAACAACAACAACAACAACACACATACGGTCATATGTACTACTATCACATATACACACTCTCTAGAGTCAGTAAAACAAATACGGCATAACATGATACGACACGTTTACAAATACACATGCAGAATCCATGTGCGCATGTGAGTGCGAGGGCTCTTAAGCCTGTACAGTATTTTGAGTCAGTCTGATGTTCTGTGTAATAAAATGAGTATGAGGAGATTAAGGGGAGTGTGTGTGTGCCGAGGGCCATGAGAAGTATACGTGTGTGTGTGTGTATGTGTGTGTGTGTGTGTGTGTGTGCGCGTGTGAAGTGGTTGAGAACGATCCTGTTGTTTTCCATGTCTGAAACCTCACACCAGTAATGTCTGCTATTACCTACCCTGTCTGAGCGTGCTCTTGTCACACACACACACACACACACACAACTACAAACAATGGACAACTGCAACCGTGTACTACATGGGTTTGGAAGAGTACCTGTACCACATATCCTGACAATAATATGTCCTGAGTACACACAAACACATGCATGGTGGAATTTATGGTACTACAACTCACATCCTTATCCTCTCGAGAGAACTAAAACTAACTTAAAATATGTGTTTTTTTCTGTTCTATATTTTCACTGCGCCTCATCCGAAGATTTTCTGACGTTGAGACATCTAAAATACAGGCTTGCTGAAGATGTTAATACCACCCTTCAAATGAGAGGAATCTTTAAGGCCCTTTTGAAATGACTGCTCAGGCAAAAAGCTGGGAGCCGTACAGTAAGAGAAAAACAACGTTATGATGTTTAATCATGGCCATCATCATCAGAACCAAAGAAGAAGAGCACTGAGAAATCTGGACAGCGAACTGCAAGTGTCCTCTTGAATCTCCCCAGTTACCGTCAATTAATCAAATAAAATCCAAAATAGGAAGGTGAATATTCTGCTGTGTTGGGGTCAATATTGCTTTTCAGTCAAATTCTGACATTATTACAAATTCTTATTAAAAAAATTCAGCCACTGAAAAACAATGAGGAAAACTGGAATTTTGGAAATGTCAGTTTACTTCCTGAATTAATTGATATGGAATTGACTCCAATCCTGTCTGCTATGCTATATTATACAGTATTGAAGAGTGTGCCCACAAAGTAAACAGACCTATAGTGCATTGTTGTAAAATATATCATGTCAAAAATGCTGTCTCTGTTTTTACCTTTTTGCTTTTTTTATCCCAGTTGAAATGAATATGTCAAACCAGCACAATACAATACACAGAAACCTGATGACATTCTCCTAGGTGCGCTACTAAATCAAAGAGACCACCAATATGTTGATTGCTAGCGTCAAGAGACATTTGATTCCCATTCAGTTCATACAATATTACCACTGGAATGCCAGAAGCAGATATCATAATCCCCCAAAGCCCGCCGTGCTGTCAAACTTTTCATTTCACTTCAATGTTTTCAAAAATATCACAGTCAATTGTGAAGTGCCGGTCTTGATATACAATATTGTATGCATGCAATGAGCAAATCACCGGTGACACAATTCAATTGGATTTGACTTAACAAAGGGATTTAATGTCATTGACATTTAGCATCAGCCTGTGGTGACAGGTAAAACAGGCCAGTCAGCAGATTGGAGGAGCTACAGGAACCTGACATGGTTGGCTTGGCATTCCTCTGCTGCTGAGACCAACGTTGCTGAGACTATACTATACACGAAGAGAGAGAAAGGGAGAGAGAGAGAGAGAGAGAGAGAGAGAGAGAGAGAGAGAGAGAGAGAGAGAGAGAGAGAGAGAGAGAGAGAGAGAGAGGAGAGAGGGGGGGGGAGAGAGAGAGAGAAAGCGAGAGGGAGAGGGAGAGAGAGAGAGAGAGAGAGAGAGGAGATTAGAGACCGATCCCACTCTCATTAATACCTGAGAAGAGAGGCTACATTTACACGTGTGTGTGTGTGCGTGCATGTATGCTTGTGTGTGTGTATGTGCCTGTGTGTATGGGTTCAAGATGGAGGGGCACTGTCCAATAAACTCCTGATAAAGGTCAACTCAATGTATTATTCATGGTCCAGGCAGCAGCGGGCAGAGCCAAGGCTGAGATGTGCTTACGTCCTCAGGGTGAGCGTTAGGGAGTCGACCACCAGGGCAAAGGACACATCCCTGATCACTTATCAATAACCTCACACTCTCTCACCCCCTCCTTCAATAGTTTGGCCTGGCAAAACCAGAACTTGGTAACACCATATACTGTATAACACGAACACTGTACCTCAAACTACAAAAAAATGAAAATCTTGGCGAATTACATACAGAATCTACAAAATCTACTAGGACACACAATTACAAAACTTGACTCAAACTCACGTCCCCTAAACATCCATGGCATCAGCTACACAAACACCCTGAATACACACTTTACAAAAGACAGTACTGATATAGTACGAATCAGTCATACAGACAGATGGAGAGATGACAAGACAATAGATACATTGGAAGCCAATAGGCCTAATCATTTCAAAAGACATTCAACTGGATTTCTTATATCACATTTTTGTATAGGATTCCAAGGTTGGCCAGTGAGGATAGGGAAGAGTGAAAGTGAGTGTGTGTGCGTGTGTGTCCGCATTTGTGTGTGTGTGTGTGTGTGTGTGTGCGTGCGTGAGAGGGGGTCTTTGATCAGATATGAAATATTCAGAAAGGCCGCTGTAATTTGATGAAAGTCAGATATCCTCAAATGGAAATGGAAGTCAGCACTTTCATACATCTCCCGACAAAAAGCCCCTCAGTAAACGGATTTAAAGAATGAAAATTGCGGGTCCATAGGATGAAGTAATAAAGGCAGGTTTTAAATATGCACTGACCCGTGATATGAACTGTAGCCCGTGCTGCTCGGCCACGGCTCATGAGGCTCTGGTGTCTCCATCTATCTCCACAGCATAGAAGATGTGGGGCTTGGTGCCGGGCTGCCTCCCTGTGGTCGCTAGAGGCCACTGCAGCAGGCAGCATACAGTCAGCAGCACAACCACCCAGCCCTGTCCATCAAGGCCCTGCAAACATACAGATACACAGAAATATGGTTTACTAACCCATGCCAAGTTAAAGCCTGAGGCTAGTTACTGTGAGAGAGCAACTAAAGCATTTAAGCTTACATTTCTAAATCCTCAATTACAAATCAATAGTGTTTACAAGTTACACATCATTATGGTTTGTTAACCAGCACAGTGCATTAACATTTTAACTAGCTATGAAACTGCATAGCCATAGAATAACAAAATGTTGTAACAAAATCAAAAGGTCAAAGGGTCTGCAACAGTAGGTAAAGTTTGACAGGAAAATGCCTAGGTCAATAAATAATTACATGATCAGTTATGTTGGTCCTCTGTAGCTCAGCTGGTAGAGCACGGCGCTTGTAATGCCAAGGTAGTGGGTTTGATCCCCGGGACCACCCATACACAAAACAAAAAAATGTATGCACGCATGACTGTAAGTTGCTTTGGATAAAAGCGTCTGCTAAATGGCATATTATTATTTATGTATCGAAATTCAACAATCACTTTCTAGCATCATGAAATAGATAAATAGGGGATCCACTGCATGATAACTCCCGCTTTCAGAGAGAGTGTGACTGGGGAAATGCAGGCCTGAGGGCCATCCAGCTAGAGACACAGAAATAGACAGATGGTGCCGATAGTGTTGCTTTACAAGCTGCCTGCCTGAGCCTGACCAGCTCAACTTAATGAGTTATTAAGTGAGAATAACATTATAATGTATTGTAAGATTTGTCACGAGCAAGACCCCTTTATAATGTATTATAATCATCTCGGACTAAAGAACAGCCCATTTAAGATAGTTTAAAATGTTATGCATAGAGAGACCTAACTAATAAGTGTTGTTATAAGACATAATAAAGGCTCATACATACTTATAACAAGGTATAAATCCTGTCTCAGAGGCATGGTGTAGATTTAAATAATCCACTAGCCAAATTATTGCTGAAAATGTACTGAAACAACCCAACCTAATTCAAGTAGGAGCATATAGTGTAGATGTTAGTTCCCCTTCAGCTAATTACTTTTGCAGAGTATCATAGTCCGCAAGTTGTCATATCATATGACAAGGACTATGGCTTTGTAACAATGCAGGACCACGGTTAGTAACAGGGTCCAGCAACCTCTCCCTAGGCCTATAACATTATACTAAATGAACATTTAATAATAGCAAACCTTCAACATAGACCCTAATACTTCCCATGTGAGCCACTGTATCAAATTCACATGCAAAGAGGGGATGTTGCCTACAGTGTACAGTATAAATACCACCCACCTGCAGCAGCAGAAAGTGAAAGCAGAACGTGTCAGAGTCTGATCCTTCACTGGTCTCTGCCTGTACACTGCACTGGGTTAGAACTCTGTCATAAGAGCCCAGAGCATGAAAAGACACACTTTCACACACACTCTTCCCACACATTTCATCTCTTGGCCTTAATGCAAATGTATCGAATGCAGAAACACAGCACTCTCCTTCTGTGGACTTTCATCTTCATGCAAAACCAGCTCTTTATCTGCCTTTTTATGCCATCCCTCTATCTATCCTCTTTATTTGCGCCACCATTGTGTGGGGCTCATGTTATTACATTGGGTTACTGCTATAACCTACTCATACCTGTTCACTGAGCCTAAAAGGTCCAATGCAGGCGTTTTTATCTCAATATCAAATAACTTCTGGGTAATAATTAAGTACCTTCCTGTGACTGTTTTCAATTAAAATAATCAAAAATAAACAAAACTAGCTTTTTAGCAAAGAGCAATTTCTCAAGCAAGAATTTTGCAAGGACTGTCTGGGAGTGGTCTGAGTGGGGAGGGGAAAACTGAAAACTAGCTTTAATTGGCAGAGAGGTTTGGAACTCTCTTTCTTATTGGTCTATTAACTAATTTGTCACCAGGCAGGACAAAACTCCATTCCACCAAAACAGGCTTAAATTTAAGTTGGCCTTTTCAAACAGCTCTTACTAGAAGGTCATTATAATAATTTTCACAATTTCACAGTATTATTCCAAATATATATAAAACACAGAAAAATAATGTTTCTTAACTGCACTAGGCCTTTAAAGGATGTATAGGAGACTTTAGATGTATCGACTGTAGGGAAGCCATAAGGATTTCCCAGGGAAGAATGAAACACTATATACAAAAAAGTATGTGGACACCCCTTCAAATTAGTGGATTCGGCTATTTCGTGGCTGACAGGTGTATAAAATCAAGCACACAGCCATGCAATCTCCATAGACAAACATTGGCAGTAGAATGGCCTTACTGAAGAGCTCAGTGACTTTCAACGTGGCTCCGTCATAGGATATCACCTTTCCAAAAGTCAGTTCGTCAAATTTCTGTCCTGCTAGAGCTGCCCCGTTCCAGTATAAGTGCCATTATTGTGAAGTGGAAACGTCTAGGAGAAATAACGGCTCAGCCACGAAGTGGTAGGCCACACAAGCTCACAGAACGGGACCGCCGATTGCTGAAGCGCGTAAAAATTGTCTGTCCTAGGTTGCAACACTCATTACCGAGTTCCAAACTGCCTCTGGAAGCAACGTCAGCACAAGAACTGTTCATTGGGAGCTTCATGAAATGGGTTTCCATGGCCGAGCAGCCGCACACAAGCCTAAGATCACCATGCGCAATGCCAAGCATCGGCTGGAGTGGTGTAAAGCTCGCTGCCATTGGACTCTGGAGCAGTGGAAACGCGTTCTCTGGAGTGATGAATCACGCTTCACCACCTGGCAGTCCGACAGACAAATCTGGGTTTGGAGGATCCAGGAGAACGCTACCTGCCCCAATGCATAGTGTGGTGCCAACTGTAAAGTTTGGTGGAGGAGGAATAATGGTCTGAGGCTTTTTTTCATGGTTCATCTTAACACTAAAGCATACAATGACATTCTGTGCTTCCAACTTTGTGACAACAGTTTGGCGAAGGCCCTTTCATGTTTCAGCATGACAATGGCCCTGTGCACAAAGCAAGGTCCATACAGAAATGATTTGTTGAGATCGGTGTAGACGAACTTTACCGGCCTGCACAGAGCCCCGACTTCAACCCCACCGAACACCTTTGGGATGAATTGGAATGCAGACTGTGAGTCAGGCCTAATCACCCAACATCAGTGCCCAACCTCACTAATGCTTGAGGCTGAATGGAAGCAAGTCCCCGCAGCAATGTTCCAACATCTAGTGGAAAGCCTTCCCAGAAGAGTGGAGGCTGTTATAGCAGCAAAGGGGGGACCAACTCCATATTAATGCCCATGATTTTGGAATGAGATGTTCGACGAGTAGGTGTCCACATACTTTTGGTCATGTAGTGTATCTATGAAGGACTGACTATGATATACGGACAGCAGAACAGCTGTACTGTTTTTGGGGAAGCGATAGTTCCCCAAAATATAAAATGACATATTGGTTTCCTTACACTGTAAGCAGTCTATGGACAAAGTACAGATGTAGGATCTCTTTTTTTGCTGATAATTTTCTTTACCTGCACAGCAGGAACTGCATACTTGTAGTGTATTCAAGGTTTAAAAAGGCTTCTAACGTTTGTAATTTCCACTTTCAAATGTCAGACTTAATTTGCCCCCTACAAAATCCTACAAAAAATGTTCATTATTTATAATTCACATAATAATTCACATTTCCTGTTGCTGCAGGATTATTTTCCTGCTGTTGCAAACTGGCTCAAATTAAGATTCTACGTACAGTGGGGAAAAAAGGTATTTAGTCAGCCACCAATTGTGCATGTTCTCCCACTTAAAAAGATGAGAGAGGCCTGTAATTTTCATCATAGGTAAACGTCAACTATGACAGAAAAATTGAGGGGGAAAAATCCAGAAAATCACATTGTAGGATTTTTTATGAATTTATTTGCAAATTATGGTGGAAAATAAGTATTTGGTCACCTACAAACAAGCAAGATTTCTGGCTCTCACAGACCTGTAACTTCTTCTTTAAGAGGCTCCTCTGTCCTCCACTCGTTACCTGTATTAATGGCACCTGTTTGAACTTGTTATCAGTATAAAAGACACCTGTCCACAACCTCAAACAGTCACACTCCAAACTCCACTATGGCCAAGACCAAAGAGCTGTCAAAGGACACCAGAAAGAAAATTGTAGACCTGCACCAGGCTGGGAAGACTGAATCTGCAATAGGTAAGCAGATTGGTTTGAAGAAATCAACTGTGGGAGCAATTATTAGGAAATGGAAGACATACAAGACCACTGATAATCTCCCTCGATCTGGGGCTCCACGCAAGATATCACCCCGTGGGGTCAAAATGATCACAAGAACGGTGAGCAAAAATCCCAGAACCACACGGGGGGACCTAGTGAATGACCTGCAGAGAGCTGGGACCAAAGTAACGAAGTCTACCATCAGTAACACACTACGCCGCCAGGGACTCAAATCCTGCAGTGCCAGACGTGTCCCCCAGTACATGTCCAGGCCCGTCTGAAGTTTGCTAGAGTGCATTTGGATGATCCAGAAGAGGATTGGGAAAATGTCATATGGTCAGATGAAACCAAAATAGAACTTTTTGGTAAAAACTCAACTCGTCGTGTTTGGAGGACAAAGAACGCTGAGTTGCATCCAAAGAACACATTTACATTTACATTTACGTCATTTAGCAGACGCTCTTATCCAGAGCGACTTACAAATTGGTGCATTCACCTTATAGCCAGTGGGATAAAAAAAATTTTTGGGGGGGGTTAGAAGGATTACACCATACCTACTGTGAAGCATGGGGGTGGAAACATCATGCTTTGGGGCTGTTTTTCTGCAAAGGGACCAGGACGACTGATCCGTGTAAAGGAAAGAATGAATGGGGCCGTGTATCGTGAGATTTTGAGTGAAAACCTCCTTCCATCAGCAAGGGCATTGATGATGAAACGTGGCTGGGTCTTTCAGCATGACAATGATCCCAAACACACCGCCCGGGCAATGAAGGAGTGGCTTCGTAAGAAGCATTTCAAGGTCCTGGAGTGGCCTAGCCAGTCTCCAGATCTCAACCCCATAGAAAATATTTGGAGGGAGTTGAAAGTCTGTGTTGCCCAGCGACAGCCCCAAAACATCACTGCTCTAGAGGAGATCTGCATGGAGGAATGGGCCAAAATACCAGCAACAGTGTGTGAAAACCTTGTGAAGACTTACAGAAAACGTTTGACCTGTGTCATTGCCAACAAAGGGTATATAACAAAGTATTGAGAAACGTTTGTTATTGACCAAATACTTATTTTCCACCATAATTTGCAAATAAATTCATAAAAAATCCTACAATGTGATTTTCTGGATTTTTTTTCCTCATTTTGCCTGTCATAGTTGACGTGTACCTATGATGAAAATTACAGGCCTCTCTCATCTTTTTAAGTGGGAGAACTTGCACAATTGGTGGCTGACTAAATACTTATTTTCCCCACTGTATGTAAGACAGAAATCCAAGCATGCAATGGTTTCGTTTACCTGGCTAATGTTTCCAAATGCTAATTTATTAGCATTTGTGGCAATAATCCAAGTCAAGCCACATCACACATTTCCCTCCATTTCTCCCCACACATATGGGATGATTGTTTGATTAATAATAATTCATGTTTAATTATGCCTTTGTTTTCATTCACAGGTTTACTATTGGCAAGAGTAATGTGAATTGTGCAATCAAATTGCCATAAAAGTGTATTTGGTGATTGTTTTTCATATACTGTCCATACTGTATATTTTGTAAATAACCCATCTGGATCCAACCTTCTTCATCACCTGCACTGTAAAATATATTTAAAAAAATTGCACCTGACTGAATCTGAACCTCTGACTGAGTCTGAACTGTTGCCTCTCCACATTACACAAAAAATCTTAGAAAAAAAAAAACTCACTTAAATTAATAATTTAGCTTTACATTTCCTAAAATAGTAGCTTACTTAGACTATTAAAATGTTTTCATGTTTGTTCTTTATCGCTGCTGTTTCAATTTATCCCTCTATATTCACTGAGCAGTGATGAACACGTCACTCGGGTTATGCTCTTTCTCCTTCATTTCCTCTTTCACATCAGCTCCCTTCAAAACACTCAACAGTCAGCCATAAGAAAACGTCTACCCACACTGCTCCCCAAACTACCCCATCAATAGGATCAACGTGGTTCAAATCTACACAATCACTCAGGCCTAATCTACAGTAAGAATCCCCTAGCTGAAATCAATAACATCGCCAGGGGACTTAGCCCTAGTCAATCCCTGTGTGGAGCTGGAGGAGCCGGGTCTGGGCTGTGCAGGGCAGGGCTATACAGTACGCCCCCTCTGTAAGCAGGCCCCAGGCACAGGCAGGCTGAACAAGGGACCAGATGGGTCGTGGAGTGAATGAGCGTACAGGCAGCAGCAAACTGAATGCAGAGGCGGGCTGGGGGCCTACTGGGATGCTGATAAAGCACCTGGACATTTTTATAGACAAACTACTTATTTCCGTCCTGCATATCGGCTTGGAAAGACTGATAACTTTCTATTCCTCTCAGGCGGACGGATGAAAGGGCCAGGGGAGAGAGGCCTTTCAGGAGTTTAATTGATCAAGCAGAGGCCACAGGGCCTTACCAGAGATAAAAGTGACTACCACTCTGCTCAGCACAATGAGGAGATCTATTTAGGAGGAGACCCAATGAAGAAGGAGAATGTAGCTCATTATGCAATGTCATTATGGGACTCATTTTTTAAAGATAGTTTTTAAAGAGTTTGTGGTAGAATTGAACATGATTTCCAGAGGTCAGGCTATAAGTCAGGCTATAGGTCACGCAACACTGCCAGGGTGTTAACTTGTAGACCAGACTTGTTACTGTACTCAGTACAATTAAAATACATTTTTTTTAAACAATGCTGCTCATTCCTTGAGCATGACATATCTGTAGATCCCCCGTTTAGCATGTTTACAATTTCTTTCCTAAATCATATCTTAAATGGATTGTGTTGCTCAATGACTTAGTATTCAATTATTTTGAGATGATAGGCCATGAGATTTAAAACATGGTAAACGGGGGAAATTGTTACATTATTTATTGCTCTGAAAATACTAGCATGTAGCCTACGCATGGAACCTATGCATTAGCAAAACATTTGCATTTTTGTACCGTTTCAGAACTAGTGGGTAGATTTAAAAACACTGAATCCTACATACTTAATGGAAAATATGGTTGGAGAACCTTAACCCATGAAACTGTGGTTTGATTAATTCTGAAAATGCCACATTCAGTTCTTCAATCCATGGTAGGGTTGCCCACACATTCCTTAAAATAATTATGTATTTCATACTAAAATGTTGAGTTACATAAAACTCTAAGGAGCGCCATTTGTTCCTTATTTTCCTAGTAACATGACGAGCAAGCTTCTGCAATTACAAATAGCGAACTTACCGAAATATTGCTAGGTTTTTACCCCATATGACATATCTGGGTTTCACTTTACTGAGAGCCAGTCGACCGGTCAGTTTGTCTGAGCGGTCAGTTTGTCTTTCTGCTAGAAATGGAACAACTTAACTCCTCCACCTCCAACTCCACCTCTATTGCCTCATTCTGGGGTCTGGCTCCTGGCGTGGCTTTGTCTCTGTACTGCCTGCTCGGTATTCCCGGTAACATCGCAGTGATAGTCGTCCTCCGTCGGAACCATGATCTATCCAGTTTGAGCCGGAGACTGATGTTGAACTTGGCTGCATCTGACCTACTCTGCATCCTTACCCTACCTTTGCGAATATACAACCTAGTCTTCACCTGGAGCCTGGGTCTAGTGCTCTGTCAGCTGACAGCTGCTGACTGTCACATTTCTGAGCATCCAGCGCTACCTCCAGGTAGTGCATTCCCACAGCTGGGCCAGACTGGGAGTGGCAAAGGAGAGGGGGCTACTGGTTGTCCTGTGGGGGGTAGCTGGGGTCCTGTCCATCCCTTATGGGGTGACGGTGCGGGATGTGAAGGAGGAGGATAATGGATGGGTCCGGTGCCAGTATGATTTTGCATCAGATGCTGAGCAGGTGGCTGTGTTGCTCCTGCAGACTCTCCTGGCATTTGTAGTTCCTTTCTTCATCATGGCCACAGCCTATATCCGCCTCCAGAAAAGGGTGAACCAAACAGCTTTCTTCAGGAGCCCCAGGATGACCAGATTAGTGAGCCTCATCGTTGGGACCTTCATCGTTCTATGGACTCCTCACCATGTCATGAACGTGCTGGGAGTGACGGCCATCTTGGCAAAGAATAAGGCTCTGAGAGTGTTCTGGGAGGACAACTGGAGGATTGCTGGATCTCTGGTCTTCATCAACAGCAGCTTGGCTCCATTCCTCTATGCCAGGGGTGTCAAACTCATTTTAGCTCAGGGGCCACATGGAGGAAAATCTATTCCCAAGTGGGCCGGACCGGAAAAATCATGGTATATATAACTTAAAAACAACAACTTCAGATTGTTTTCTTTGTTTTAATACGATCAACATACAACATAAAGCTGGAGCCTGAGGACAGTGTGTCCAAAATAGTACAAGCACAACATCACTATTAATCATAAAACACGTCAAGTTTATTTGAAAATTCTAAAGAAAAAGAACACACAAACACACAATGCCTCAGTGATTAACAGAACTGTTTCACAGATCACAGAACTATATCAGGGTGTCATTTCTCAGGCAGAAATGTAGATAAAAATAATGAAATCCTGTTCCCCAAACAAGTGCAAGAACCACAGAGTCAAGAATAGATTAAATATACAAATAAAATAAAATCATATCAACATAAAAACATATAAACATAAATCTGAAAGCGTTGCTCAAACTCCCGTAACAGTCCAGTTATTTTATCTTTGAACCGCTTCATGTCTGCCACATGTTGGGTCGCGCACACATTTTTCAGACAGGGGAAGTGAGCTGCATCACCACCGGCAAGTTGCGTCTCCCACAATGACAGCTTCAACTTGAAAGAACGTATGCTGTCATAATACTGCGTGACAACTTTGTTGCGCCCTTGCAGCTGTTTGTTCAAGTTATTCAGGTGCTCTGTAACATCCACCATAAATGCAAGGTCCGGCATCCATTCTGCGGAATGAAATTCTAACACTGGTTTGCCCTTTTCTTCCATGAACTGTTCAATTTCTTCTCGTAAATCAAAGAAACGCCTCAGCACAGCACCTCGGCTTAACCATCTTACCTCAGTGTGGTATGGCAGGCCATAGATGTGGTCTTTCTCTCTGAGAAGGCTGTCAAACTGACGGTGATTCAGGCTTCTGGATCGGATGAAATTAACAGTTTGGATGACCACCTTCATGACGTTATCCATCTTTAATGACTTGCAACGCAAAGCCTCCTGGTGCAAAAATACAGTGAAAAGTCAAAAATCACGTCCTCCATTTGCAGATTGCACTTTCTCTCTGAACTTTGTCACAACGCCTGCTTTTTTCCCGATCATTGAGGGCGCACCATCTGTAGCCAGGCTGACAGCGCGGGACCAGTCCACTCCGACCCTGTCCAGCGCGCCCGACGAGTGCGGTAAAAATATCAGCTGCTGTCGTTGTATCTGTCATCGGCACCAACTCCACGAACTCCTCGGTGACGGTCAATGTGTCATCAACTCCGCGGATGAAAAAATGGCCAGTTGTGCAACATCTGTAATGTCTGTGCTTTCATCAATTGCAACCGAAAAACGCAATAAATGACTTTACTTTTTGCTTCAACTGGCTGTCCAAATCCACTGAAAGATCGGAAATCCTGTCTGCAACTGTGTTTCTTGTCAGGCTGATATTTGCAAAAAGCCTGCCGCTTTTCAGGGCACACAATCTCTGCTGCCTTCATCATGCATGTTTTTACAAATTCACCCTCACTAAATGGTTTTGAAGCCACTGCGATTTCATTAGCAATGAGGTAGCTAGCTTTCACTGCAGCGTCACTGATGTCTCGGCTGTGAGTAAACACAGACTGCTGTTTCTTCAGACCCGCCAACAGTTCATTCACCTTCTCTCATCTCCGCTGTCCTTGAAAGTTGTCATATTTGTCGGCATGAAGACTCACATAGTGGCGATGCGAAGGTTATATTCTTTCAGCACTGCAACATGCTCTGAACACACCAAACATACAGCTTTCCCATTCAATTCCGTGATTAAATAGGATGACCATTTTTCTTGGAACACTCTGCACTCTGCGTCCACTTTTCAATTTTTTGACAGAGACATATTGGGGCAATGAGGGTGCCAAAGCACATAATGTTAAAAGTAGAAGCCGTAATAAATATCCCGGGCAAAACAAAGTAGCTCATTGGCTGCACGTGCTTGACCTACTTGCTCTGCCCCGGTATAAACAGTTTGCTTGCTTAACACAATTGCTATTGCGCCATCCAGTGAACGCAATTGGAACAGCAGTTTATTTTATTGAAAAATTGCAGCGCGTTTTTATACTTAAAAAAAAAAGTTTTTTTTGTCAAAATCATCTCGCGGGCCGGATTAAACCCGTTTGCGGGCCTGATCCGGCCCGCGGGCCGTACGTTTGACACCCCTGCTCTATGCCTTTGCCTCCAGAAACCCCCAGAGAGCACAGAGTAATGCCAGTCAGGTAGTGACCACGAGTTGTCACAATCTGTATGATTTCAAGTCACTCATTGGTCATTTCAACTATCAAAATATACTCCTTGATACAGACAAATATGACATACCTTATTGAGATTAGCACAGCTGTCTTAACTTATAATAACCACCCCAAAAAACAAAAGGAACTGTATGCATTGTTTATGTTTTTGTAAAGCTTAAAATCATGTTTAAATAAAGTAATATTGCTTTCATGACCCAAAATATTTTTGAGCATATTTCAAATCGGACTTCCATTGCAAACACTTCCTTCTCCATTAAAAGTAGACGAGAGTGTATTTTGGCAGAGTGTTGTGTTGTTACACATCAGTTTGACATAACTGTTTGGTAAGGTGAGGAGTAGGCCAATATTATGGAGGATACATTTTCTCTTTTATGCATATGTTGATCACATAAATGACTGTGGATATTGGGATTCACATTCACACCCACACAGTTCTAGCTATAGCATGAGGTTATTTTGATAGCCTGTGTATCATGGGTCACACAGGCAGACACAGGGTTGTATTAGGACGCACTCTTATCAGTTGCCCTAACTAATTTATAACAGGCTATAGGTCACACAGCACTGCCAGGGTGTTAAATTGTAGACCAGACTTGTTACTGTACTCAGTACTATTAAAAATACATTTTTAAAAAACAACGCTGCTTATTCCTTGAGCATGACAAACAGTATCTGTAGATCCCCCGAGCCCAGTATGGGGCAGTCGGACAGTGGAGTTAGCTAAGCTTTTAGCAGCACGCTGAGCCCCGTTACGGTGGTGCTGTGACCCGGATCGACAGTTGGGCTCAGCTCAACGGTCGGGGTTGCTCGCTGTGTAGCAAGTTTAGAAGGGGTGAGTGTAATGGAGTTAAGAACGTACCGTAAGCTCCCTCCACAGCTAGCTTGAAATGTCGCAGATGGAGCCATCCAAGGGGTACCTTTTGTATGGCTCAATCGGTTTGCACAGTGTCAAGGAGGGTGGTCATGTGTGTTGTGAAACAGAGGATAATTGGTTCGAGCCCAGCATAGGGCAGTCGGACAGTGGAGGAAGCTAAGCTGTTAGCAGCGGGGGCAGGGGTAGAAGGATACTTTATCCTATCCCAGGTATTCCTTAAAGAGGTGGGGTTTCAAATGTCTCCGGAAGGTGGCGAGTGACTCCGCTGTCCTGGCGTCGTGAGGGAGCTTGTTCCACCATTGGGGTGCCAGAGCAGCGAACAGTTTTGACTGGGCTGAGCGGGAACTATGCTTCCGCAGAGGAAGGGAGCCAGCAGGCCAGAGGTGGATGAACGCAATGCCCTCGTTTGGGTGTAGGGACTGATCAGAGCCTGAAGGTACGGAGGTGCCGTTCCCCCTCACAGCTCCATAGGCAAGCACCATGGTCTGGTAACAGATGCGAGCTTCAACTGGAAGCCAGTGGAGTGTGCGGAGGAGCGGGGGTGACGTGAGAGAACTTGGGAAGGTTGAACACCAGATGGGCTGCGGCATTCTGGATGAGTTGTAGGGGTTTAATGGCACAGGCAGGGAGCCCAGCCAACAGCGAGTTGCAGTAATCCAGACGGGAGATGACAAGTGCCTGGATTAGGACCTGTGCCGCTTCCTGTGTAAGGCAGGGTCGTACTCTCCGAATGTTGTAGAGCATGAACCTACAGGATCGGGTCACCGCCTTGATGTTAGCGGAGAACGACAGGGTGTTGTCCAGGGTCACGCCAAGGCTCTTCGCACTCTGGGAGGAGGACACAACGGAGTTGTCAACCGTGATGGCGAGATCATGGAACGGGCAGTCCTTCCCCGGGAGGAAGAGCAGCTCCGTCTTGCCAAGGTTCAGCTTGAGGTGGTGATCCGTCATCCATACTGATATGTCTGCCAGACATGCAGAGATGCGATTCGCCACCTGGTTATCAGAAGGGGGAAAGGAGAAGATTAGTTGTGTATCGTCAGCGTAGCAATGATAGGAGAGGCCATGTGAGGATATGACAGAGCCAAGTGACTTGGTGTATAGCGAGAATAGGAGAGGGCCTAGAACTGAGCCCTGGGGGACACCAGTGGTGAGAGCATGTGGTGCGGAGACAGCTTCTCGCCACGCCACTTGGTAGGAGCGACCGGTCAGGTAGGACGCAATCCAAGAGTGAGCCGCGCCGGAGATGCCCAGCTCGGAGAGGGTGGAGAGGAGGATCTGATGGTTCACAGTATCAAAGGCAGCAGACAGGTCTAGAAGGACAAGAGCAGAGGAGAGAGAGTTAGCTTTAGCAGTGCGGAGAGCCTCCGTGACACAGAGAAGAGCAGTCTCAGTTGAATGACCAGTCTTGAAACCTGACTGGTTTGGATCAAGAAGGTCATTCTGAGAGAGATAGCAAGAGAGTTGGCTAAAGACGGCACGCTCAATAGTTTTGGAAAGAAAAGAAAGAAGGGATACTGGTCTGTAGTTGTTGACATCAGAGGGATCGAGTGTTGGTTTTTTGAGAAGGGGTGCAACTCTCGCTCTCTTGAAGACGGAAGGGACATAGCCAGCGGTCAAGGATGAGTTGATCAGCGAGGTGAGGTAGGGGAGAAGGTCACCGGAGATGGTCTGGAGAAGAGAGGAGGGGATAGTGTCAAGCGGGCAGGTTGTTGGGCGGCCTGCAATCACAAGTCGCAAGATTTTATCTGGAGAGAGAGGGGAGAAAGAAGTCAAAGCATAGGGTAGGGCAGTGTGAGCAGGACCAGCAGTGTCATTTGACTTAACAAACGAGGATCGGATGTCGTCAACCTTCTTTTCAAAGTGGTTGACGAAGTCATCCACAGAGAGGGAGGAGGGGGGGAGGAGGATTCAGCAGGGAGGAGAATGTGGCAAAGAGCTTCCTAGGGTTAGAGGCAGATGCTTGGAATTTAGAGTGGTAGAAAGTGGCCTTAGCAGCAGAAACAGATGAAGAAAATGTAGAGAGGAGGGAGTGAAAAGATGCCAGGTCCGCAGGGAGTCTAGTTTTCTTCCATTTCCGCTCAGCTGCCCGGAGCTCTGTTCTGTGAGCTCGCAATGAGTCATCAAGCCACGGAGCTGGAGGGGAGGACCGAGCCGGCCGGGAGGATAGGGGACATAGAGAGTCAAAGGATGCAGAAAGGGAGGAGAGGAGGGTTGAGGAGGCAGAATCAGGAGATTGGAGGGAGAAGGATTGAGCAGAGGGAAGAGATGATAGGATGGAAGAGGAGAGAGTAGCGGGAGAGAGAGAGCCGAAGGTTGCGGCGGCGCATTACCATCTGTGTAGGGGCAGAGTGAGTAGTGTTGGAGGAGAGCGAGAGAGAAAAGGATACAAAGTAGTGGTCGGAGACATGGAGGGGAGTTGCAGTGAGATTAGTAGAAGAACAGCATCTAGTAAAGATGAGGTCAAGCGTATTGCCTGCCTTGTGAGTAGGGGGACGGTGAGAGGGTGAGGTCAAAAGAGGAGAGGAGTGGAAAGAAGGAGGCAGAGAGAAATGAGTCAAATGTAGACGTAGGGAGGTTGAAATCCCCCAGAACTGTGAGGGGTGAGCCATCCTCAGGAAAGGAACTTATCAAGGCGTCAAGCTCATTGATGAACTCTCCAAGGGAACCTGGAGGGCGATAGATGAAAAGGATATTAAGCTTAAATGGGCTAGTGACTGTGACAGCATGGAATTCAAATTAGGAGATAGACAGATGGGTTAGTGGAAAAATTGAGAATGTCCACTTGGGAGAGATGAGGATTCCTGTGCCACCACCCCGCTGACCAGATGCTCTCGGGGTATGCGAGAACACATGGTCAGACAAGGAGAGAGCAGTAGGAGTAGCAGTGTTTTCAGTGGTAATCCATGTTTCCGTCAGCGCCAAGAAGTCGAGGGACTGGAGGGTAGCATAGGCTGGGATGAACTCTGCCTTGTTGGCAGCAGAACGGCAGTTCCAGAGGCTGCCTGAGACCTGGAACTCCAGGTGGGTGGTGCGTGCAGGGACCACCAGGTTAGAGAGGCAGCAGCCACGCGGTGTGAGGCGTTTGTGTAGCCTGTGCGGAGAGGAGAGAACAGGGATAGGCAGAGGCATAGTTGACAGGCTGCAGCAAATGGCTACAATAATGCAGAGGAGATCGGAATGAAATGAACTAAACATCTGGGAAAGGAGAGAGCGGGGCCTCCCTCACCACAACTCCCAAATATAACTCTCCCAACTTCCACCTCAGAAACTATAATTGTTTCACTGAAACACCCGAATATAACTATCCCAACTTCCACTTTAGAAATTATAATTGTTGTAAACTACAGCGGTTCAATGTTTCTAGGAATAGACTCTAACTTACTTTATTCAGCTAGCTAACTTGGTACAGTATTCTTCCATGAAAACCGCCCAGGGCACCGTATCCTATGACGCCATAGCTAACTAGCATGCTAGCATCCAATAACACACGGTTTAGCACCAATACTTGGTTACAACAAACTACCAATAGTGTGTTAACACACTAAACAGATAATTTGTGTCCGTGTCTAGTTCCTTTCATAACGCAGCAATAATTAAACGTTGGCTAGCTAGCACAAAGTCAGTCATGCTAGCTACACAAGTGGACTACACATCTCAAATGTTCAGAAAGGGAAGCTTTATGTTGCAAAATTCTCATTGACTAAAATTATATTGTATTTAGCTGCTACAGTACTGCTAGCTGGTAGTGTTGGCTAGCTAGCAATGGCTGCTGTGTTGACTTTGTTTGAAAAACGGCGTTGCTGCGAACGAATGTAGCTGGCTAAAATTATATTGTATTTAGTTGCTACAGTACTGCTAGCTGGTAGCGTTGGCTAGCTAGCAATGGCTGCGGTGTTGACTTTGTTTGAAAAACGGCGTCGCTGCGAACGAATGTAGCTGGCTAAAAGGATATTGTATTTAGTTGCTACAGTACTGCTAGGTGGTAGTGTTGGCTAGCTAGCAATGGCTGCGGTGTTGACTTTGTTTGAAAAACGGCGTCGCTGCGAACGAATGTAGCTGGCTAGCTAACCTCGATAGTTTCTCTATACTACACCTTTATCTTTGATACAAATACAACTATGTAGCTAGCTAACCTTTATCTTTGATACAAATACAACTATGTAGCTAGCTAACATTACACTAATCAAATCGTTCCATTGCATGACGTATTTCCGGTTAAATCTCAGGATGGATGTAAACTTCTGGTTATCGTAGAATGCTGTGCTACCGTATGCTAGCATTGAATGCTTGTCGTCAAAAACATCCGAAACGGCTAATTTTCGTCGTTGTTGTTGTTTATCTTAATGTTTATGTTAATGTTTTTACTTGTAATACTTCATCTTGACTTATAACACGATGACGTGTAAATGTACGAAAGTGTCCTTTCAAAAACGGGATGACAGCTCTTCCAGCCATGACTGATGTGTGCCGCAATGTACAGTGTCTGCCAGATGCAATTCTTCTGTTAGTTTTTTTACTTTTCCCAAAGACAGTGAATAACATAAACGATGGGTGATTAACAAATTGCTGACACCATTCAAACCAATGAGGGTTCGGAAATGTAAAGCCAATTATCTCAGAATTATCTTTTTGCAGATAGAACCTTATAGTCCCAAGCTCTCGGCATGTCTCACATGCTGATTACGTTCACAAGTAAAAACGAATACTGTATTTCCGAGAAACAGTTGCTGTTTCACTGCAACTTACATTACACAATTATGGGTTACACCAAGGGGGCAATACAGTAGCTCTATATAATAAATTACACTAACTAATGCAATAAAATCAGTGCGTTTCTAGGCCAATATTATGGTGGGTTAATAAGAGGCAGCTAGGGGGCCCCCAACTAAGGGGGAAGTCAGGAAGTCAATTGGGGTCTCAACTTACTGTAAGTAAGGATAGTAGAATACACAATGTGCAATTAAAACAATGTGGTAGTGCATCAGCAGTTTTCATCAGTTATGTTTTCATCAGTTATGTCAGTCACTGTCACTGAATTAGTCCATGTCAGCTAACATTTTATAGATTGCTAGGTAAGTTAGTCTAGCCAGCTATCTAAACCTTGTAGTAATCATGGCCAAATTATCGACTGGGCACGCAAGGAACGCACGTGCCCAGGGGCCCTGACGTCGAGGGAGCCCCCATTGATTTTGTTAGTTACTCTCACTCAGATGTCATATGAACATGGCATAAGTCATGGAAAAATATGTTGAACTGCAGGAAATTAGCTTTAAAACGGCAACATGTTTTTTTGCTAAAAAACTGAAAATTATCTCAACCCCATGGACAAATGTGTAGAATTGCAGGAAATTAGTTTTAAAACTGCAACATTTTCTCTCTGTCCCATGGAAAGTTTTAATTTGCTTTAAAACTTTAAAATGTTCCTTATGCTGCCAAATATTTTTCCCAGATGGTGGAAGGGCCCCCCAACCAAATCTAGCTTAGGGTCCCCAAAAGGCTAGAACGGCCCTGAATAAAACGACAGAATTTATATCATATGTACAATTGAGCATCTCACAACATAATGGACCATTTGGAAAGACTAAGTTACACACTTTTTCACTGCAACCCATCAAAGTGACAGACATTTTGAGGGCTTGTGGGAAGGGGATGTATTCATTTACACAGGCTGAAATTGCCCTCCCCTCTCTTCAAAGAAAGATTAGCAGAAATGATGGAACCTACCTTCACATACAAGACGACTCGGTGTGCCTGCTTTTGGGTCTGGATCTCTTGATGTTATGAAAAACATATACGTTACCTGGAGAACGTTACCGGGAGAACGCCAAACAAATCCAATTCAATGTCTCTCGGTTCTCTTTATTGTCTCTGCCTGTGGTGTGTAGGGGGATATTCATAAAAATTCGCCCAGTGGTATAAACACGCAGTTGTATGTACATTTATCTAGCCTATATATTCCCTAGTTCTCGAGCATGCATACAAACAAAAGCGAATTAAATCCCGTCACAAACTACTCCAGCAAACGAAAACATTCTGCTCCTGTCGAAAAGGATTTTAGAAAAGATGTGAATATGCATTTGAACGCAAGCATGGTGAGATGGCGAGATACCGTTTTGCAGAGACAGATCTGCATATGGAAATTAGGGTTAGCCTGGGTCCAATTTTATTTCACTGTTTTTAATGAGACGGGGACAACACGAGACAGAATGTCACGGAAGGGCATAGGACGTGACTTTCATACAAGGCTACAAATGACATACAAATATAATGCATTACATCATCTATATCAGGGATGGGCAACTTTGATGGAGGTGGGGGCCACAAAAAGCTGAACTCATCACCTGAACTATCCACGTGTGCATAACCCCCTCACCCAACCCTACCACATTGCGAGCAAAACAGTTTTTTTGGTGTTTTTTTTTATAACGTTTTAGTTAATTTCGTGCAATTCTACACATTTTGCCATGGGGCAGATACGTTTTTGCAATTTTACAGCAAATTCCCTGCAATTCTACACATTTTGCCATAGGGTGGAGAGAAATGTTTGCAGTTTTTAATATGATATCTGAGTGAGACTGACTAACAAAATCAATGGGGGCCCCCAGATGGCAATTTGACCATGATTACTAACTTACTAATTTACCAATCTAAAAATTTTTAGCTGACATGGCTAATTGAGTGACTATCAGTGACTGACATAAGAAGAGAAAAACTGCTGATGCACAATCACATTTCGAAATGGTACCTTGTGTATTATACTATTCTAACTTGCAACAGTAAGTTGAGACCCCGACTGAGTTTAATATATATATATATATAAATACATGTAATGTAATGAGGCCATTGGATCAAATAAATGTAATGAGGCCATTGGATCAAATAAATATATATATATATATACAATTGAAGTCGGAAGTTTACATACACCTTAGCCAAATACATTTAAACTCAGTTTTTCACAATTCCTGACATTTAATCCTAGTAAAAATGGTCTTAGGTCAGTTAGGATCACCAGTTTATTTTAAGAATGTGAAATGTCAGAATAATAGTAGAGAGAATGATTTATTTCAGGTTTTATTTATTTTATCACATTCCGAGTGGGTCAGAAGTTTACATACACTCAATTAATATTTGGTAGCATTGCCTTTAAATTGTTTAACATGGGTCAAATGTTTCGGGTAGCCTACCACAAGCTTCCCACAATAAGTTGGGTGAATTTTGGCCCATTCCTCCTGACAGAGATGGTGTAACTGAGTCAGGTTTGTAGGCCTCCTTGCTCGCACACGCTTTTTCAGTTCTGCCCACAAATGTTCTATAGGATTGAGGTCAGGGCTTTGTGATGGCCACTCCAATACCTTGACTTTGTTGTCCTTAAGCCATTTTGCCACAACTTTGGAAGTATGCTTGGGGTCATTGTCCATTTGGAAGACCCATTTGCGACCAAGCTTTAACTTCCTGACTGATGTCTTGAGATGTTGCTTCAATATATCCACATACTTTTCCTTCCTCATGATGCCATCTATTTTGTGAAGTGCACTAGTCCCTCCTGCAGCAAAGCACCCCCACAGCATGATGCTGCCACCCCCGTGCTTCACGGTTGGGATGGTGTTCTTCGGCTGGCAAGCAACCCCCTTTTTCCTCCAAACATAACGATGGTCATTATGGCCAATCAGTTCTATTTTTGTTTCATCAGACCAGAGGACATTTCTCCAAAAAGTACGTCGCAATGTGCAGTTGCAAACCGTAGTCTTGCTTTTTTAGGTCCGTTGCTGTTGTTCTGGGATTGATTTGCACTTTTCGCACCAAAGTACGTTCATCTCTAGGAGACAGAATGCGCCTCCTTCCTGAGCGGTATGATGGCTGCGTGGTCCCATGGTGTTTATACTTGCGTACTATTGTTTGTACAGTTGAACGTGGTACCTTCAGGTGTTTGGGGAATTGCTCCCAAGGATGAACCAGAATTGTGGAAGTCTACATTTTTTTCTGAGGTGTTGGCTGATTTCTTTTGATTTTCCCATGATGTCAAGCAAAGAGGCACCGAGTTTGAAGGTAGGCCTTGAAATACATCCACAGGTACACCTCCAATTGACTCAAAAGCTTCTAAAGCCATGACATCATTTTCTGGAATTTTCCAAGCTGTTTAAAGGCACAGTCAACTTAGTGTATATAAACTTCTGACCCACTGGAATTGTGATACAGTGAATTATAAGTGAAATAATCTGTCTGTAAACAATTGTTGGAAAAGTTACTTGCACAAAGTAGATGTCCTACCCGACTTGCCAAAACTATAGTTTGTTAACAAGACATTTGTGGAGTGGTTGGAAAACAAGTTTTAATGACTCCAACCTAAGTTTATGTAAACTTCCGACTTCAACTGTATATATATATATATATATATATATATATATATATATATATATATATATATATATATATATATAGATAGAGAGAGAGAGAGAGAGAGAGAGAGAGAAAACTGATCCAATAGCCTTCAAAACAAAGTACAGTGGATAAAAAGACAATTAGGCACATATAAAGAAACGATGCCGTTGGAGTATAAATCAGCAGGCTTTGGCACAAGCATTACACAAATGAGAGAACACCTTACTCTGACCATTTTACTCGCTGGACTAGAGCTGGTTAGTCTGTTTTCATGTTATCCAGAGCGTTGATGACTGTAACTGGGCTGCTGGCAACAATTTAATAACGCTTTTTTGCCTACGTTTACTGACACTAGACGGGTGTTGAGCGTTCCTAAACGGCACACTCAGACGAGAGTGACCTGTAATCGGAGTAGATAGCCAGAGGGAATTTACGAACGCACCCTTTAACAGATCATCTACATCACGCCTCTTGACAGACTAAAATGTAAATGTGATGAAAGATTTCACAGCAAAGGAGTTAAATGGAATATTAGCAAAAGCCGTACCCAATTCTCAGGTCCTAGACTCAAAGAAAGAAGAAGTGGGAGTTTTGTTTGTTTTGGCAATGTACTATTTTTATTAGGGTGGATTGTTAGCATCAGTATTAAGTATGGATTTATTTTAATTTTATTTTTGGTTTCAAACCAAAACAACTTTTGGATGTAGTCCGCCATAAAACCCACAGAAGAAGAAGAAGAAGAAGAAGAAGCCTCTCGAAAGAACTTCGGACCAATCATCAGAAAGATATAGTTTGCGCATGCGTAGCGCGTGTGCTCCTTTGCGCGGGAGAGACAGGCGGAAGTGAAAACCCCAACAGAGCTTTCAGAAAGGATTTCAGGATTTCATCTGGATGTATGCTAGCTCGTTAACAAACTGTAAACTGTCTTTTGACTTTGCATTTATTTTGATGGTGCAACTGCAGTTTATTAAACAGTGCCGTTAATGTAGGTGTTTTGACGATGTTATTCTCGGCAGGGCATAAAGTCAAGACTCAGAGTAACTGCTACTAGTGATCCACGGCACAGATAAAACAATGAGTTAGTTAACGTTATACAAATATTTCAGTGATCTGTAACGTTAACTAGATAAGTTACGTTAGAGGTTTGCCAACATTAGCCCTGTAAGATTAACGTTACTAGGCTAACTACCTAGAAGAGGACTGGCCACCCCTCATAGCCTGGTTCCTCTCTAGGTTTCTTCCTAGGTTTTCGCCTTTCTAGGGAGTTTTTCCTAGCCACCGTGCTTCTACACCTGCATTACTAGCTGTTTGGGGTTTTAGGCTGGGTTTCTGTACAGCACTTCGAGATATTAGCTGATGTAAGAAGGGCTATATAAAATAAAATTGATTGATTGATTGACTACCTGTACGTTTATTGATATGTTATTTAATTGTTTATGTTGTCATTTGTATAGTTTCAAAAACGATTATATCGATAATTCATTGACTGTCATTCCCTGCACTTAACTTACTAACAGTATAAGCTCTAACTATTAATTGGACACTTCCACAGCCCCGTCCCTCATCTTCCCAACTAAAGTGCCATGGCCAGACTGTTGAAATGACAGATTGTGTCTTCAATGTCACTTCTCTAAAGTGAACACAATGGAAGAGGACTTCAGCCAGTCGCTGACCCCGCCGGTGTCACCCTTCGTAGGGGAAAGCCAGTGTGAGCTGACCCCAGCCCTGCCACCCTGTTTCTCCTGTGCGTCTGACCCTGGTCGGGAAGACACCCAGCCACTGTCATCTGACAGTTATATTGGCAGGGGCTCCCTGAAACGGTAACGTCTCTATGAGCACACAGCTAAAGCATATTTTAGCAGGCTAATATTATATTGAACAAAAATATAAACGCAACATTTACAAAGATTTTACTGCGTTACAGTTCATATAAGGAAATCAGTCAATTTAAATACATTATTACAGACAGAAATACTCCTCAGACGATCCCGCAGATGAAGAAGCCGGATGTGGAGGTCCTGATCTGGCGTGGTTATACGTGGTCTGCGGTTGTGAGGCCTGTTGGACGTACTGGCAAATTCTCTAAAATGACGTTGGAGGCAGCTCATGGTAGAGAAATTAAGAATAAATTATCTGGCAACAGCTCTGGTGGACATTCCTGCAGTCAGCATGCCAATTGCACACGCCCTCAAAACTTGAGACATCTGTGGCATTGTGTTGTGACAAAACTGCAAATTTTAAAGTGGCCTTTTATTGTCCCCAGCACAAGGTGCACCTGTATAATGATCATGATGTTTAATCAGCTTCTTGATATGCCGTACCTGTCAGGTGGATGGATTATCTTGGCAAAGGAGAAATGCTCACCAACAGGGATGTAATCAAATTTGTGCACAATTTGAGAGAAATATGCTTTTTCTGCATATGGAAAATATCTGGGATTTTTTTATTTCAGCTCATGAAACACTTTACATGTTGCGTTTTATATTTTTGTTCAGTGTATAATCTACTGTATAAGAGTACAGAGACATTACATAAGCCACTTGCCATGACATATGACAGTATGAAAGTCCCACCTACTTCATGGATGTCTCGCAGTGTTTTTGAATGGCCTTCAAGAATATATAATACAATTCATAAAAAAGCGGTCATTTTAAGATGTATGTAAAATTATATTTGTATTCGTGGATTAATTTACTCAATCAATCAGAAATCTTAATTAAAGGCATCAGGTAGAAGTAAATTAATCCGCAAATACGAATAAAATTTTGCATATCTTAAATTACTGCGTTTTCATGAATTTGACAATATAATCTTGAAGGCCATTCAATAACAGCGTGGGACATGATCCAGGAAGTAGGTGGGACTTTCATACCGTATGTGACACATAGTAACTCAAAAGATTGTGGACAGCTGACAACAGTGGACAGAAATAATACATATTATGTTGATCTTGTTATATTACAACAGTATCATTACCAACAATATTGTTTGAGGAAAACTCCCTGTCTTCAGTGTCTTGTAGGCTGCAGCAGATCTAAGTTACTATTGTCTTCCATAGGCTGCTGTTGCGTCTGGACCCAGCCCCTGCAGACTATGAGGAGGACACAGTGGCTATCTTTGGCTTCCCATGGGTGACCGAGACTGCTCTGGTGGAATCTACCAAACTTTTGTTTGGCCTGTTCAGGTGGGAATACAGCCAGATAATGTGGAGTGTCATTCATTTTTTTCAGACTATGTATAGCTGCCTCTCTGTCTCTAATTCTCAGTGTTTTTAGGTCAGTGTGTCACAATTTGTTGTCACCTTTCAGGCAAAAACTTCTTAAACTAGAGACCCTGGTGCAGTCCAGCTCTCATGACTTTGGTAAGCTAACTTAATCTATACCTTGCTGCTCATGGAGGAGTTCACATGTTGATATTATTTGATAAAGCTTTGTGGTAATAACCAAGATACTGCCTGTGTGATGTGATTTGGTATGGTGGTGGTTTGAAATTTGGTAGTTGTGATGGGGAAATCTTGTACTGTTTTTGTTGTACTGTATGTACTTGACAATGTTATGTTTCAGGCCAAGCCAGCAGCCTCCATTATGAGGCAGAAGACCTTAGGCAACAGTGTGTGCTGTTTCTCCAATATGTCAAAGTCTTCCTATACAGGTAATGCTACTGGTCAGTTATTACTGATTCTCACTGACTGTGTCCCTGGCCTAGGGCATAGGCTATATTTACTTAGCTAGTTCCAGTAAAACACTGTAAGGATTAGTTTTTTGTTTAAAAGGTCAAAGGTCTGACACCTGACTTTTCTGTGACTCCCTGTGTGACCTCTGCACCCTGCAGGTACCTGGAGCCCACCTGTCCCCTGGAGGAGGGCCCCTGTCACCCCTATGAGGAGCTGGAGGCTCAGCTACCCTCTGCTCTGCTGGAGGAGCTCTTTGGGGTCACCCTCCTCATAGGGCGCCTCAAAGACCTGCCGGCCAACATCCAGAGTGCCCTCACCATACAGCACCAGGGCAAGGTAGCCCCCCCCCATACACACACACACACACACACACAAAAAAGCATGAATATTGTGAGTGAATACCAGACCTGGGTTCAAATATTGGTGCATTTGAGTATCTGGTATTTAATATACATTTTCTGTGGATTTGAATATTCAAATACACAGCCCAAAACAAGTATTTTTATTTGAGTATTTGAATGCAAAAACCAAATAGTCCGCCAAATTGTATTTGACAGTATGTTCAAATACTTATTTAAAATGCTATTTTTAAATACCTGGGTTAAATGCATGGGAGTGTATTTGAGTCAGTGGATTTCAGTTTTTCAAATATTTCCAAATCCATTAAAATATTCAACTACTTGTCATTTCAAAGAAAATATACAGTACCAGTCAAAAGTTTGGACACACCTACTCATTCAAGGGTTTTTCTTTATTTTTTACTATTTTCTACATTGTAGAATAATAGTGAAGACATCAAACCTTTGAAATGACACATGGAATCATGTAGTAACCAAAAAAGTGTTAAACAAATCAAAATATATTTTATATTTGAGATTCTTCAAAGTAGCCACCTTTTGCCTTGATGACAGCTTTGCACACTCTTGGCATTCTCTCAACCAGTTTCACCTAGAATGCTTTTCCAACAGTTTTGAAGGAGTTCCCACATATGCTGAGCACTTGTTGGCTGCTTTCTCTTCACTCTGCGGTCCGACTCATCCCAAACCATCTCAGTTGGGTTGAGGTCGGGTGATTGTGGAGGCCAGGTCATCTGATGCAGCACTCCATCACTCTCCTTGGTCAAATAGCCCTTACACAGCCTGGAAGTGTGTTTTGGGTCATTGTCCTTGTTGAAAAACAAATGATAGTCCCACTAAGCGCAAACCAGATGGGATGGTGTATCGCTGCAGAATGCTGTGGTAGCCATGCTGGTTAAGTGTGCCTTGAATTCTAAATAAATCACTGGCACCAGCAAAGCACCATCACACCACCTCCATGCTTCACGGTGGGAACCACAGATGCGGAGATCATCCGTTCACCTACTCTGCGTCTCACAAAGACAGAGAGTAAAAGACGGGGCAACCAAAAATCACAAATTTGGACTCTTCAGACAAAAGGACAGATTTCCACCGGTCGAATGTCCATTGCGCGTATTTCTTGGCCCAAGCAGGTCTCTTCTTCTTATTGATGTCCTTTAGTAGTGGTTTCTTTGCAGCAATTCGACCATGAAGGCCTAATTCACGCAGTCTCCTCTGAACAGTTTGATGTTGAGATGTGTCTGTTACTTGAACTCTGTGAATCATTTATTTGGCCTGCAATCTGAGGCTGGTAACTCTAGTGAATTTATCCTCTGCAGCAGAGGTAACTCTGGATCTTCCTTTCCTGTGGCGGTCCTCATGAGAGCCGGTTTCATCATAGTGCTTGATGGTTTTTGCGACTGCACTTGAAGAAACGTTCAAAGTTCTTGACATTTTCCAGATTGACTGACCTTCATGTCTTAAAGTAATGATGGACTGCCGTTTCTCTTTGCTTATTTGAGCTGTTCTTGCCATAATATGGACTTGGTCTTTTACCAAATAGGGCTATCTTCTGTATACCACCCCTACCTTGTCACAACACAACTGATTGGCTCAAACATATTAAGAAGGAAATAAATTCCACACATTAACTTTTAACAAGGCACACCTGTTAATTGAAATGCATTCCAGGTGACTACCTCATGAAGCTGGTTGAGAGAATGCCAAGAGTGTGCAAATCTGTCATCAAGGCAAAGGGTGTCTATTTGAAGAATCTCAAATATAACATATCATTTGATTTGTTTAACACTTTTTTGGTTACAACATGATTCCATATGTGTTATTTAATAGTTTTGATGTCTTCACTATTATTCTACAATGTAGAAACTAGTAAAAATTAAGAAAAACCTTTTAATGAGTAGTTGTGTCCAAACTTTTGACTGTTACTATATCTGAATACCTACTTCGGATATATGTGAAAGAAATTTAGATATTTGAAATAGTATTTGAACCCAGGTCTGGTGAATACACCCTGGTTTTATTGTGTATCTCCCCTCAGCTGTTTCCTCCCTCCTGGCATTTGTTACACCTCCACCTGGACATCCACTGGTCAGTGTTGGAGATTCTCCACTTGCTGGGGCAGAGGATGCAAGGTGTGTGTTGTTGTCATTTAGGCTCTCTAACCTATCATAGGGTAATCTTCCAAGGCAAAACAAATGACATACGCAGTACTGTAAAAATCAAACACGGATCTGAAATACACAATATGAAGGGAAAGAAAGTTGAGGCTGGTGTTGTCAGGCTGGTGTTGTCAGGCTGGTGTTGTCAGTGTATTGTAGGTCCACTACATCCTTATTTGTCTGTTTGACCTTTGCAGGTCAGGTGGTGTACGCCCACCAGTTTGTGAACCTGACAGGGGAGAACCTGACCAACAACAGCCTGTTTGAGGAGCATCTCTGCAACCTGCTCTCTGACCTCACTGGCCTGGCCATGGGCAAATACAGCAAGGTACTGTGTATGGGGTTATACATGTGTGTTGTGTTCCTTAACAACGCTAACCATTGAGTAAGCCAAGAGGCAAACCCTTGAAAAATGCTCCAGGGGCGCCACACTATGGCTGAACCCGTGCTCCTGTCTCTCTGTGGGTGGGTGGTTGTGTCTAAGAGTTGGGGGGGGGGAAGAAAAACAAAAAACAAATTCCTAATAACTTTTCGTATAGTTATAATACTGCCTAGATAGGGTGAAATCGATAGGTCATTTAAAACCTATAGGCAACATTTACAGAGTTAGTAGCCTCTTCCGAGGCTGAGGCTTTTGGGGTAAAGGTTATTCCTAACTCTGTCCTCTGTTGTAGGTAAGGCCTACTGAGGCCCTGACCAGCCATCACTACCACTGCACCTGCACCAAAGAGCTGTGGATTCTACTTCTACACTTACTGGAACACAGGAGCAAAGTGTTACACACACAGGTGAACACACACACATTGGATGATTTGGTGACCATCCGATTGTATCTACAATTAATCACATTTGACATGGTGTTTGTATTTACAACTGTGTGTGTGCACTTGTGTGTGTTTCCCCCTAGTCTTTCTGGAACTACATGAACACACTGCTGCGGTCTCTGATCAGTGGCCAGCCTGTAGCAGAGCAGTACAGTGGGCTCCCTACACACTGTAAAGACCCTCTGGGCTTCACGTGGTGGCTTGTCACTCACTTGGCTGAGCTGGGACAATACAGCCGCAACGGGGCCTTCCAAAACGAAGTAATCTACCTGAGATTAGGGGGCTATAAGGAGGGGTGTCCTAAACTGTAAAGGGATGTGATTTTTCCTGATTAATCAGATATGGCAGATTTTTCTGAAATATGTCCTCCATTTATAGTTGAAACAGTCAAAATTCTGATTTGTCCTGATCACACCCCCTGTTAAGATGAAAGACAGGCTGCAATTTTGACTTCTTGCCATGCTTATTAGGTTGTATGTTTTTGTTGGTAATATAATGTATGCTCTGGTCTCACAGAAACAGCTGGAGGACAACTGGAGTTTTGTGGGTGAGCTGCTCAAGTCCACCTGTAACCCTAAGGTAGGCTCTCGCTCAAAGAGGATATGTGGGTTATGGATGGGAGCATGGTTTCTGTGTACAGTTATAATTAGTTTGTTCATTGATCTGTGAGTGTTGCAGGGAGCGCTACAGGAGGATCAGATCAGAATGCACGTCCACTGCTGCCTGAGTCTGTCTCTGCTATGGGAACCTAACAGTAGCACTGTCACCACACTCTGGGAGTACTACAGCAAAAACCTGGTAAGGAAGAGCTCTAACACACCACTCTAAAACATGGATAATATGTAATGAATGATGTGTATGTCTGTTATTATATACAGCAGAATTATGTGCCCAATAATCCCCCCCCTTTGGGACAATAAAGTTGATCATATCATGTTGTACTCTTATCTCTCAATTAATGTTGGATTGAGAAATATCCCATTTACATTCTCCCCTCCGTCTCCCCCTCTCTCCAGAGCGGTTCGTTCACAGTGCCCTGGTTAGGGGTGTCGGGGCTCGGCAGCGTGAGCAGAACCCCCCTGGCCCTGTTGGACCATGCCCGGAGCTGCTGCTCCCCCTCACCCCTTCACTCCCCCGGCCACACCCAGCTGTACCGCACAGCCAACTCCTTTCACATCTTCCTCAGAGTGCTGGCTCTCTACCTGGCCCAGGAGAACGCAGGCTGTGACCCCTGGAGGCAGATCAAGGGCAGGTGAGGCGTGTGTGTGTGTGTGTGTAGGGATGGGTAACACGGAGGGGTACAGAAAAGGAGGCCAGTTAAACCCCTAAGGTACTCTTTAAATGGAGCTCAATTGGTTTAGTTCAATATTATGTTGATACGAAATACTGTCCCCTAAGGGGGGGAGGGAGGGCGGTGAAGATGACAGGTGAGTCCACACTCACAAACGTGACTCTTGACGTGTGTGTGCGGATGTGTGTGTGCCTGCCAGGTGTGGCACAGCCCCTCTCTGAGGCTTTGCTATTTGTGTCTCAGGAGGAATCTCCACCTGCATCTCCTCTCCTCCCAGCAGAGACCAGCCTAGTCCCACTGAGCCCCACATAAAACCCACAGCTGCTTCCCAAACTCCCCCAGCCATGGCTCCACCTTTCTGGGGAGACCAAAGACGATAAGCCCATCCAAGCCCATGGATCCCAACATCAGAACGTGGCCTGGGACGGGCCCGGCTGGGCGCCAGCGAGGAGGATAAATCCGCCTAATGACTTCCCTCTGTCTGGAACGTGCTCAGCCGCTCCGCAGACATGAAGGCTAATTAGCTAACGAGCATGGCGGTTAATTCCCCTTAACGAAGCCGTGTTGGTTTCCAGCACGGATGGGGGTGGGTGGCGGCAGGGAGGATGCTGGCAAGGACCGGACTGGGCTGGGCCTGGTCCAGATTAGAACACCCTCTCTCCCACTCTCTCTGCTCCAGTTCCCTCGAGAAGAGCTGGGCGTGCTTACGGCGTTCCGGCAACGTTACGGCAAAGTTCCCGCTGGCTGGCCCGGCTCCGTGGGAGGCCTGTGGTGGCTGCATTAATGGGATCGACTGGGAGAGCGCTGATCTCTTATGCCAGGAGTCGTGAGCATCTGCTCGCCTCCGGAAAAAGCTGTCCAGGATAAACAAACACACATACACACAGACTGTCTGTCTGTCTGACAGACAGAAAACACAGGATAAAGCCTCTGCTGCCTCCCAACCTGTTACAGCCTAACTGTATATCCATTTCCCACTACTGTTTTTCTCTAAATGGATCTCCCTATCTACCTTCTGTCTCTTTTTCTCATCTTTTTTCTTGGCTCTTCCTGCCTTAGGTTATTTCTCTACATGGATACCATCCATACACCACCTCTCTCTTTCTCACCACTCTCTCTCCCTGTAACATGTAGCAGAACTTTAGAACCAGTCATGGTTAGGGCTGTTACAGTGACCATATTACCGCCACACCGGCAGTCACAAGTAATGACTGCAGTCAAATTCCACGTGACCGTTTAGTCACGGTAACTAGGCTTCTCCAAGCTCTGATGCTGCTGATGGTCATTAGTAGCCTACCAAACTTGCTAACTGCCTGGTACTCTGCACTCTATTGTCCCTCTAATCACTCTGACATCAATGCAAATGTAATTGAAAATCAAATCAAACATTTCATGAGAGCTCATGTTGCATAACATTTCTACAGGCTATGCAATTGCGTGGGAAAACAGAGTTTTGATGGCCTCTATTAAAAAGAGGAGGATCCCATCAGCTTTCAATAGGCTAGGCCTACTATATTTATTTCTCACGTTCCTAATATTAAGCACATTGCTTCGCTTTACAACAGGAATATAGCCTACCTGGCTGGCATGAAAATGAACCACGGGAAAAGCGTCCTCCATTCGCTATTTAAGTGCATAGATTACATGTATTTTTTCCCCCTGCCCCTATTCCAGAGACAGGTGCATGATAATGGTCCATTCTAAATCAAAACTAATTTCACACATACACTACCAGTCAAAAGTTTGGACACACCTACTCATTCAAGGGTTTTTCTTTATTTTTACTATTTTCTACATTGTAGAATAATAGTGAAGACATCAAAACCTATGAAATAACACATATGGAATCATGTTGTAACCAAAAAAGTGTTAAACAAATCATGATATGTTATATTTGAGATTCTTCAAATAGCCACCCTTTTGCCTTGATGACAGCTTTGCACACTCTTGGCATTCTCTCAACCAGCTTCATGACGTAGTCACCTTGAATGCATTTCAATTAACAGGTGTGCCTTCTTAAAAGTTAATTTGTGGAATTATTTCCTTCTTAATGCGTTTGAGCCAATCAGTTGTGTTGTGACAAGGTAGGGGGGGTATACAGAAGATAGGCCTATTTGGTAAAAGACCAAGTCCATATTATGGCAAGAACAGCTCAAATAAGCAAAGAGAAACGACAGTCCATCATTACTTTAAGACATGAAGGTCAGTCAATGCGGAAAATTTCAAGAACTTTTGAAGTTCCTTCAAGTGCAGTCGCAAAAAACATCAAGCGTTATGATGAAACTGGCTCTCATGAGGACCGCCACAGGAAAGGAAGACCCAGAGTTACCTCTGCTGCAGAGGATAAGTTCATTAGAGTTACTTACCAGCCTCAGAAATTGCAGCCCAAATAAATGCTTCACAGAGTTCAAGTAACAGATACATCTCAACATCAACTGTTCAGAGGGGACTGTGTGAATCAGGCCTTCATGGTCGAATTGCTGCAAAGAAACCACTACTAAAGGACAACAATAATAAGAAGAGAACTGCTTGGGCAAAGAAACACAAGCAATGGACATTAGACCGGTGGAAACGTGTCCTTTGGTCTGGAGTCCAAATTTGAGATTTTTGGTTCCAACCGCCGTGTCTTTGTGAGACGTATTATTTTTATTATTACGTGGTGTGGGTGAGCGGATTATCTCTGCATGTGTATTTCCCACTGTAAAGCATGGAGGAGGAGGTGTTATGGTGTGGTGGTGCTTTGCTTGTGACACTGTCTGTGATTTTATTTAGAATTCAAGGCACCCTTAACCAGCATGGCTACCACAGCATTCTGCAGCGATACGCAATCCCATCTGGTTTGGGCTTAGTGGGACTATCATTTGTTTTTCAACAGGACAATGACCCAATACACCTCCAGGCTGTGTAAGGGCTATTTTACCAAGAAGGAGAGTGATGGAGTGCTGCATCAGATGACCAGGCCTGCACAATCCCCCGAACTCAACCCAATTGAGATGGTTTGGGATGAGTCAGACGGCAGAATGAAGGAAAAGCAGCCAACAAGTGCTCAGCATATGTGGGAACTCCTTCAAGACTGTTGGAAAAGCATTCCAGGTGAAGCTGGTTGAGAGAATGCCAAGTGTGCAAAGCTGTCATCAAGGCAAAGGGTGGCTATTTGAAGAATCTCACATTAAAAAATATATTTTGTTTTATTTAACACTTTTTGGGTTACTACATAGGTGTTATTTCATAGTTTTGATGTCTTCACTATTATTCTACAATGTAAAAAAAAAAAAGCCTTGGATGAGTAGGTGTGTCCAAACCTTTGACTGGTACTGTATATGATTTAGTATATGTAAAGACAAGATTATATTAAGAATGGTCTGATGGATGACAATATGTGGTCCTCTGTAGCTCAGCTGGTAGAGCATGGCGCTTGTAACGTCAAGGTAGTGGGTTCGATCCCCGGGACCACCCATACACAACAAATGTATGCACGCATGACTGTAAGTCGCTTTGGATAAAAGCGTCTGCTAAATGGCATATTATATTATTATATAATATCAGCCTTTCTCTTGTGAATTTTGTATTATCTATCACTTGTGAATGATGCACAGCGTGTGCAGTAAGGCAAGAAACAGCGCATGATTTATTTTTGCGACTTTTTCAAATCATAGTCACACACCTCATGTAGCCTGTTGATAAGGTTTGTATCACAACTAAAGTGGCCAAATAACTTCTTAATATTAAGCACATTCATCCGCTTTACAATCAGTGTAGAGCCTAACTGGCATACATAGGCGACACGTGAGTTTCAAGTTTGTGCTTATAACCTACTGCCGTGTGCGCATTGCTGCGCTTATAATGTGAAGAAATAGCCTAATAGTTTAGCAACATTTTAAGCTAAACGTTCTGGTTTGTTGCATCAGACTGTTATTATACCCCCTTTTTCTCCCCAATTACGTGATATCCAATTGCGATCTTGTCTTATCGCTGCAACTCCCCAACAGGCTCGGGAGAGGCGAAGGTCGAGTTAAGAACCGCGCTTCTTAACACCCGCCCGCTTAACCCGGAAGCCAGCTGCACCAATGTGTCGGAGGAAACACTGTTCAACTGACGACCGAAGTCAGCCTGCAGGTGCCCGGCCCACCACAAGCAGCCGCTAGAGCGCGATGAGCCAAGTAAAGCTCCCCGGCGATGAGCCAAGTAAAGCTCCCCCGGTTGTGACACAGCCTGTCATCGAACACGGGAGGCTGCACTACTCGGGAGGCCCAGCCTCGTTGCTTTCAAAAGGTTTTTTGATGCTAGTGGTTGTATTAATTTGGGATCTATCGCATCCCACAACTGTCCCAGAGTATTTTGAATATTTATTTCTCACACAAGACTAGTTGACCAATAGAATAGGTCAATTTTTGTATTATGGGGGATAGTAAATTGACATAGGCTAGTGCTTTTGCTGTTCGATAGGCCTACTCATCTTGTTGGCTGACAAAGTAAATGTGGACAGTTCTTCTTACATCTTCAATATGCGCCTCGGAATTCGATAAGAAGGACACACGCAGTTGTGTCCCCAATGTGTCTGTCTTCACTTGTAGCCTACTTTGGAGCTGAGATGCCTGTGAGAAGGACCCAATCACGTGACTGGTATTGGCTAATAAGAATTGATTGGCAGCCAGGAGAAGGGAATTATGATTATTATATTCAGCCCACAATGGCCACTTTGGCTGCAAAAGGCATGGATTTTTTTAGGGGTTATTGCGGCCACACAAGGGGAATGCCGCAGGGAAATTTGATGCCTGGAGAGAATATAAGTGCTTGTCAAATCGTGATCGAGAGACTGATGGTTCCTCTGTGGAGATGGGAGAACTTTCCAAAAGGACAACAATCTCTGCAGCACTCTACCAATCAGGCCTTTATGGTAGAGTCGCCAGACGGAAGCCACTCCTCAGTAAAAGGCACATGACAGCCCGCTTGGAGTTTGCCAAAAGGCACCTAAAGGACTCTCAGACCTTGAGAAACAAGATTCTCTGGTCTGACGAAACCAAGATTGAACTCTTCGGCCTGAATGCCAAGCGTCACGTCTGGAGGAAACCTGGCACCATCCCTAAGGTGAAGCATGGTGGTGGATGTTTTTCAGCGGCAGGGACTGGGAGACTAGTCAGGATCGAGGGGGAAAAAGGAATGGAGCAAAGTACATAGAGATCCTTGATGAAAACCTGCTCCAGAGCGCTCAGGACCTCAGACTGGGGCGAAGGTTCCCTTTCCAACAGGACAACGACCCTAAGCACACAGCCAAGACAACACAGGAGTGGCTTCGGGACAAGTCTCTGAATGTCCTTGAGTGGCCCAGCCAGAGCCCAGACTTGAACCCGATCGAACATCTCTGGAGAGACCTGAAAATAGCTGTGCAGCGACGTTCCCCATCCAACCTGACAGAGCTTGAGAGGATCTGCAGAGAAGAATGGGAGAAACTCCCCAAATACAGGTGTGCCAAGTTTGTAGCGTCATACCCAAGAAGACTCGAGGCTGTAATCGCTGCCAAAGGTGCTTCAACAAAGTACTAAGTAAAGGGTCTGAATACTTATGTAAATTAATTTTTTTGCAAACATTTCATCTGTTTTTGTTTTATCATTATGGGGTATTGTGTGTAGATTGACGAGGGGAAAAAAACTATTTAATCAATTTTAGAATAAGGCTATAACGTAAGAAAATGAGGAAAATTCAAGGGGTCTGAATACTTTCCGAATGCACTGTATAGCCCAATGTTTGTATCACAACTGAAGTTGCAATAATAACTCTAAATTAAGCAAATAGGAAGACTTGTTTCTTTTGTTAACCGCTCAACACAGAATAGCCGCATGTGCGCACTCCCTCGGAAATCATTTGGAGAAAATATCCTTTGTATTTTGTTCAGCTATGTTACATTTTTATTCTTCATACTATAAAATAATATAAAATAATGCCACGGAATTCTAAGCAAATCCTGTCTGCTAAATGAACTAGTGTAGCCCACAGCCATATGGCAGATCAGGGCCTAACATATGGACAAATCAGAGTATGCTATTCTGTTCTGAAATAGACTACATTTTCTTCATATCATGTTTCTTTAGACCTGTCTAAAATAAATAATGGATTTATTGTGAAGGTGTAGGCTATATTTAATGGATTTTTTAGACTTTAAAATGTAGATGTTCCAAAGGTCTGCATCAGTGGCTTGTAGGCTATGCATGGAAGCCAGTAGATGCTAATTGTGTTTATGTTCATTAACGGTAAATTACCGTGAGACCGGCAGTTATTTGCTTGACAATCACCAGCTGCCAAAACTTCATGACCGCCACAGCCCTAGTCATGGTAGTGTTCATAATTTGTATGGGGGAGTTTCAGTGTGTGTGTGTGTTGACTTGAGTCTCTGGCCCTGTTCCTCAATATGTGCTGTATCCGTTCTAGGGGAACTCTGGATCCCTCTGGGTGCACTGCAGGGGGTGACGCGCGTGTGTGTGTGTGCGCGCGTGTGTGTGCGCGCGTGTGTGTGTGTGTGCGTGTGTGTGTGCGTATATGATCTGTCTGTATGTTTGTGTGTGCGTGCATGCATGCTTTTGTGCTTGTGTGTATGATCTGTTTGTGTGTGAGTGTATGATTTGTGTGTGTAGTAGTTATTGATCTCTAACTGGTGTTGCAGTAGATTGGTTTGACTGCAGAGAGGGCGACTTCGTGCCCACTGCTGTGTGGCTGAGTGTCTGACATTTAACATGATCTCTAAAGGCATTTGTTCACGGTGCCCGCAGGATCTAACAACGATGCGCTGGTTGTTTTTCTCACACAAACAGGCACACGCACACCTGGCATGCCTCTCATTAGCACCAGAGAAGGAGTGATGGAGCTTTGTGATGGAGGATGGGCGGTCCACTCTGATCTTGACTAGAGCAATGCAAAGTCTCAGTGAAAGATGAATAATATGAATGTCACACACTCAATTTGAACTGTGACACTACTATCTCTTCATCTTACTATGACCAATGGAAACTCATGTCCCTTATTTCTCCTCTCTCTCTCATTCGCTCTCCCCCTTCTCTCATGCTCCTCTCCAGGGTGTACTCCAAGTTCCACCAGCGGCGGATGCAGGAACTATCCGAGGCTGGGCTAATGAACTTCCTGCTGCTGTTCGTTGTGGTGGCCCGGCAGGCTGAGCTGGAGGATGTAGCCTGCCGGGCCTGTGAGCTGCTGGGCCTGCTCCCTCCGGACTCCCCCCCTGCCCAGCGGAGCCTGGTATGGAGGGGCCAGCTGGCTCTCTTACTGCTCTTCCAGGAGAGAGGTCTTGACGTGGGGGCCCAAGCTATCTGGCTGGCCTCCTCCTTCTCTCAGACAGCCAGGGAGTTCTACCTGAAGACCACGGAACCGTCTCGCCGCCTGGCCCTCTGGGGCCCCCTGGGGTCCTACCTGGAGGGCGTGGCCGAGGTGTTTGAGACGAGCGTGAGTCTCGGCCTGTTGGAGGAGAGGCTACTCAACGAGGGGTTCGGTCTGCTGCTGCCCGCTTGCCGCCAGTCGGAGCTGAGCTCCGCCCTGGGCTTTCTGCAGATCGTGCTGAGGGAGCTACGGTGAGGGAGGGGGTACAAACACTCAGCAACCCCCTGAGACACACTTAACACAAATGCCCACACACACACTACACATTGACGAGCGGACAGACATTGGCATTAGACATTGGCCTTAGACCCTACAACTAGAGCCTGGAGTTTTTGCTGGCATGATCACGTGAAAAAACTCCTGGCCCTACCTATCATTGCTGATATCTAGAAGCAGGAGACGGGTCCCCCTTGCCCCCAGCCCAGTCAGGCCCCAGTCCTGACACCTTCAAAGGCAGGAATGTGCTGTCCTCTGTCCCCCCTCCATCCCAATGGTAAACCCAGCCCATCCATTGTGTACGGAGGCCCCTTTCTGTCTCTTGGGGCCATGTGGCCCCCAGGTCACCTTCAGCAGGTGCTGGCAGAGGTCTGAGTATAGTTATGGCCCCTAGGGGCCCCTTTGCAGTCACCATGGGTATAGCGGCAGATCGTGAGTGTGTGGAGTGACTGTGTGGCGGAGAGTGGAGACGGCGTCAGGGTGAGTTCACCAGCGGGCCACGGGTGTGTGTTACACGGACGACCCGATCAGAGGTCAAAGGTTTAGAGAGAAAGGCACAGGTGAAACCGGTGTCTGTTTTGGTGAGAGAAGAAGTAAAAGGGTAGGACAGAGGCTTCAGGAGGGAGAGGGTGTCTGGTTGTATCTGAATGGACCGGACCACTACAATGTTGTTATTGTTCAGTTTGGATTACCCTGAGTCAGCGCTAATGAAGCAGTAAGCTGCCAGCAAGAATCCTCACTCACGACTTAAATGAGTGTGTGCTTGCTTTGACTCTCCTGTGTATACATGCACACACTCCCACAGACACATACCTCCAAGGTGAAACACTAAGTGTGCTAGGGCTGGGAATTGCCAGGGACCTCACGATACGATATAACGATACTTAAGTGCCGATACGCTATAAAAAATAATATTGCGATATTGTCAAAACGATACGATATATCGTTTTAACAAATCCAGATATGTAACTATAGATTTTTCCCCCCATCACTAAAGTGTCCTCTTTTAATTCAGTCCAGGCATATCTCGTTAGCTTCATTAATTCAAGAAAATTCAAGAAACTATCTCGGGGTTGGAGGGCACTCATTTGCACATTAATGGCAGACGTCGCAGAAGAGAGGAGCGAAAACTCCCAAAGGGGACCGTGTTATAGCCGAGATCACGCTGACCCATTTAACAAAATAAAAAAGCTCTCTCTCAAATTCGTCCCGCCAAATTACGCTTAATTCTCCGTCCTGGCAGTACTTGATATCTCTGTGATTAATGTGTTTTCAGTGACACAATTAACAGGTAATTATGTAGTCCTGCAAATTGTGCCTCGCCGTCATTGTTTATTAAGAGCAGAGCAGAATCTGCACACATCAAGAGAATTATCCCGCCAGAGGCTGCGACCGAGAGGTGTGTGTACGCGTGTGTGACAACCACTGACTCGGATGGCCCTCGCCAAGGCCGGCCGCCCAAAGCCAACCAGGAGGCTAATTCCTCACATTGCATTCCATCCCATGATCCTGCGCGTGGGGGCCTGAGACCCCTGTGTCGCCAGAGGGTGTGTGTATGGGACGTCTCAGTGCTACACATTCAGTATTATATTGAGGGGCGGGTGGGGGACAATTATCTGAGATCTTAATTAAGTGCTCTCCTCCGTATCTAGACCCTACGCCCCTACACCTTGGCCCTCCATTGAACCCTGAGTCTCTCTCTAAGGAGCAGTGGATGGGCATTATGGAGATGGTGCAATGCAATAGTTGTTTTTCCCTGTCATTATTTAAGGCCCAGTGCAATCAAAAATATAATTTTCCTGTGTTTTATATGTATTTCCACACTGAGGTTGGATAACACTATGTAAATGAAAATTTACATAGTGTTGAAAATTATGATAATGCCCTTTTAGTGTAAGAGCTGTTTGAAAATACCGCCTGAAATTTCAGCCTGTTTTGGTGGGATGGAGTTTTGGCCTGCCTGGTTACATCAGTTAATAGACCAATAAGAAAGAGAGTTCCAAACCTCTCAGCCAATAACAGCTAGTTTTCAGTGTTCCCCTCCTCACTCAGACCATTCCCAGACAGTCCTTGCAAAATTGTTGCTTGAGAAATTGCTCTTTGCTGAGAAGCTATTTTTGTTTATTTTTAGGGATGTGTATTTTAAATAATTTCACTATTAGAATAATATCATTAATTTTTTTCTGATATCCTTATAGTTGAAATACATGTGTTTAAAAAACTGGGGAATTGGCTTGCTGCGCAGCCTGCGCGACTTTGGAGAGAGGTGCTGCTCTGCTTGCTTGAGTTTGACCCGGGAAGGAGAAAGAGGGAGAGAGTAGCCATACAGATAGTGCCTGTCTTGACCACATCAAATCGATGTAAAGAAGCTAGCTAAGATAGCTAGCTATCTAGGCTAATTGAGGCTATTTTTCTGCGCTTCCCGTCCTTGTCTACAACTCAATTTAGATTAAACAACAGCTTACCTGATGGTTGCTCGTTGTAGCCTACTCCTTCTCATTTAACTACAGTGGGGGAAAAAAATATTTTGTCAGCCACCAATTGTGCAAGTTCTCCCACTTAAAAAGATGAGAGAGGCCTGTAATTTTCATCATAGGTACACGTCAACTATGACAGACAAAATGAGAGAAAAAAATCCAGAAAATCACATTGTAGGATTTTTAATGAATTTATTTGTAAATTATGGTGGAAAATAAGTATTTGGTCACCTACAAACAAGCAAGATGTCTGGCTCTCACAGACCTGTAACTTCTTCTTTAAGAGGCTCCTCTGTCCTCCACTCGTTACCTGTATTAATGGCACCTGTTTGAACTTGTTATCAGTATAAAAGACAATTGTCCACAACCTCAAACAGTCACACTCCAAACTCCACTATGGCCAAGACCAAAGAGCTGTCAAAGGACACCAGAAACAAAATTGTAGACCTGCACCAGGCTGGGAAGACTGAATCTGCAATAGGTAAGCAGCTTGGTTTGAAGAAATCAACTGTGGGAGCAATTATTAGGAAATGGAAGACATACAAGACCACTGATAATCTCCCTCGATCTGGGGCTCCACGCAAGATCTCACCCCGTGGGGTCAAAATGATCACAAGAACGGTGAGCAAAAATCCCAGAACCACACGGGGGGGACCTAGTGAATGACCTGCAGAGAGCTGGGACCAAAGTAACAAAGCCTACCATCAGTAACACACTACGCCGCCAGGGACTCAAATCCTGCAGTGCCAGACGTGTCCCCCTGCTTAAGCCAGTACATGTTCAGGCCCGTCTGAAGTTTGCTAGAGTGCATTTGGATGATCCAGAAGAGGATTGGGAGAATGTCATATGGTCAGATGAAACCAAAATAGAACTTTTTGGTAAAAACTTAACTCGTCGTGTTTGGAGGACAAAGAATGCTGAGTTGCATTCAAAGAACACCATACCTACTGTGAAGCATGGGGGTGGAAACATCATGCTTTGGGGCTGTTTTTCTGCAAAGGGACCAGGACGACTGATCCGTGTAAAGGAAAGAATGAATGGGGCCATGTATCGTGAGATTTTGAGTGAAAACCTCCTTCCATCAGCAAGGGAATTGAAGATGAAACGTGGCTGGGTCTTTCAGCATGACAATGATCCCAAACACACCGCCCGGGCAACGAAGGAGTGGCTTCGTAAGAAGCATTTCAAGGTCCTGGAGTGGCCTAGCCAGTCTCCAGATCTCAACCCCATAGAAAATCTTTGGAGGGAGTTGAAAGTCCGTGTGCCCAGCGACAGCCCCAAAACATCACTGCTCTAGAGGAGATCTGCATGTAGGAATGGGCCAAAATACCAGCAACAGTGTGTGAAAACCTTGTGAAGACTTACAGAAAACGTTTGACCTGTGTCATTGCCAACAAAGGGTATATAACAAAGTATTGAGAAACTTTTGTTATTGACCAAATACTTATTTTCCACCATAATTTGCAAATAAAATCATTAAAAATCCTACAATGTGATTTTCTAGATTTTTTCTCCTCATTTTGTCTGTCATAGTTGACGTGTACCTATGATGAAAATTACAGGCCTCTCTCATCTTTTTAAGTGGGAGAACTTGCACAATTGGTGGCTGACTAAATACTTTTTTCCCCCACTAACTTAATTCTGTAATTTGTATTCAATTTTGCATTGATTAGAGATCTCCCACGTTGGTTGCTACACATGGAGCCACTGTAGACAGTGCCACTTTGATTGGCCGACAATAACAACAAATGCATTAAACCCGTGTAGGCTACGGTATGTATTTTTATGGGGCGCACATCATAAAAACTACACTGAGCAAAAATATCAACGCAACATGCAACAATTTAAACGAGTTCATATAAGGAAATCAGTAAATTAAAATAAATTCATTAAACCCTAATCTATGGATTTCACATGACTGGGAATACAGATATGCATCTGTTGCTCACAGATACCTTTAAAAAAAGGTAGGGGCGTGGATCAGAAAACCAGTCAGTGTGACCACCATTTTCCTCATACAGCGGAACACATCTCCTTCGCATAAAGTTGATCAGGCTGTTGATTGTGGCCTGTGGAATGTTGTCCCACTCTTCAATGGCTGAGCAAAGTTGCTGGATATTGGCGGGAACTAGAGCACACTGTCGTACACGTTGATCCAGAGCATCCCAAACATGCTCAGTGGGTGACATGTCTGGTGAGTATGCAGGCCATGGAAGAACTGGGACATTTTCAGCTTCCAGGAATTGTGTACAGGTCTTTGCGACATGGGGCTGTGCATTATCATGCTGAAATATGAGGTAATGGTGGCGGATGAATGGCACAACAATGGGCCTCCGGATCTCGACACGGTATCTCTGTGCATTCAAATTACCGATACAATGCAATTGTGTTCGTTGGCCGTAGCTTATGCCTGCCCATACCATAACCCCACCACCACCATGGGGCACTCTGTTCACAACGTTGACATCAGCAAACCGCTCTTCCACATGACGCCATACACGCTGTGCCATCTGCCCGGTACAGTTGAAACCGGGATTCATCCGTGAAGAGCACACTTCTCCAGCACGCCAGTGGCCATTGAAGTCGGTTATGACGCCAAATTGCAGTCAGTTCAATACCCTGGTGAGGACGACGAGCACGCAGATGAGCAAACCCACAGTTTCATCAGCTGTCCGGGTGGCAAGTCAGTCTCTGTGTGTGTGTGTTAGTGGTTGCATTTGGGGGAGGGGTTAAGTGGGGTCTCTAATGGTGTGTGTGTGTACAGCTATAAGAAGCGGCAGTGGGGAGGATTAAGTGGGGTCTCTGACTATGTCTTGTACAATGAGGCTTGATGGGTGTGAAAGGCCCATTCCGCCGTAGTAACGAGGCTAATGAATTCAGACTTTAATCGATTGTCTCAGCTCTCTCTGGATTAGATGCAACCTTGCTGGAAGGCGCAGGCAGAGGTGTGTGTTTGTGTGTGTGTGAGAGAGAGACGTTTTGGGAGTGCAGGGGGAGCTGGGGGGGTACCAGTACTCACCCCTGCCTCCCTCCCCTCCATCCCTCTCTCCCTCGCTCCATCCGGGCGAATGAGGGGACAGGAGGATCATCTCCAGTCTAAATGAGATTACAGCTCCTTCAGCTGCTTATCTGGGCTAATGCCAGCCGCCGTGGGGCCAAGCAGGCACAGAAACAGCAGCCAGAGCCCAGCCTGTGTACAGGGGATCAGCCCCGCTCTGCTCTGCCCTGCCCCGCACTACCTAATCCCCCCCAGAGATGGGAAGAGGGAGAGAGCGAAGAAGGGGGATGGAGAGAATGTGAAAGAGAGGAAGGGAGCAGAGTATAGATAGGGATGCAGGTGGAGAGGTGGTGTGAAGGAGAGGGAGATACTGTGTTTCTGTTGAATAATGATGTTATTGGTGTGTGCGTCCGTGTGTGTGTTTCTCTCCTGTGTGTGTTTGTGTGTGCGTGGGTGTGTTTCTCTCCTGTGTGTTTGTGTGTGTGTCCTACAGGAGGGTCCATCAGCACAATGTCCAGCCTGGCCACACTGCATGCCCCCCCGGTGCCTGGCCGCCTCCTCCCAATGCCAGCGTGGGTAAAGAGCGCCACCTAGCGGTGGCAGCAGCTCTCTGGGCCCACTTTTTCCCCTTCCTCTGCAGCCTGCGCCTTTCCAACACCCCTCATGCCCAGCTGGCTGACGCTGCCGCAGGTCAGACGCACACACTGGGAGAGGGAGAGAGTGGGAGGAAGGGGGAGGAGGATAAATGTTCACTGTGCACAACAATTTCACATTGTGGGTTGCACACACAAACAATTGTCTTTCTTATAAGATAATATACACTGTCTGCCTTTGTCTCACTGTTTCTCTCTCTCTCGTCAGTGATTTACTCTTCAACATCTTGCATCTGTGCTTTGTGTTGAGCATTCAGTGAAAAATCTTTCCGTTACAGTATGACTCTATCAAACTTCTTTGCCATGGTAGTAACCGTAAGGTAACATGGTATGAATGTTGACTCTCTTTTCCAGGTTTTACTCTGTTGGCCTTTGACCTTCCTAGCTCTGCCCCCCAAGACCTCCAGCCCAACCCCATCCAGTCCATCATGCAGTGCTTCGGCTGGGACGACATGCTGCACCCCCTGCTAGTCACTCGCTACCTGCCCCACCTGCTCCAGAACAGGTAACATTACTCCAGTACATTACCCTAGTAAGCAGGGTCTGAACTCCAATAAGAAATGCTTGTTTTTGTTTTCTGTTGCAAAACACTTTGCTACGGAGTTCACTAATGAATACGACCCGGGTGTGGTGGCACACATTGGAGAGGATCATTCTGAGAAAGTTGCTGCACAAAATCACTGACCTACAAATTCCCTTTGCATTCCAAACTACTATCCATCATGTGAGTTTATACAGATTAGCACATCTGTGTAGCGCCTTGCTCCGGTGGAACATAGATATTGAGATAAACTATATTGCAGTCAGACTGCGCAGAATCACTGATCTACAAATCACCTCGCATCCCAAATAACAACTCATTATTCAATCAAGATTATCGATTCTGCGCCTCACCTCACTTGTTGTGATTCCCTTAAACACATTTGTTGTCTGTTCTATGTCAAACTGACTCTCTTCACCAGCGAGCTGGTGTATTCAGTGAGTTACGGCTGTGGAGGTTCCGTGTCAGGCTCAGCCCAGACTCTGTCTGTGAGAGCATGGTTCCGCTGTGTTCTGCAGCAGCACATCCACAAGAACCCAGACGGCACCGACAGCAGAGCAGGTACAGAACCTCAAACTAAAACCCTGGACATCCGACCCCTCTCTCCTGAGATAATAATATGCAGTGCATTTGAAAAGTATTCAGACCCCTTCCCCTTTTCCACATTTTGTTACATTACAGCCGTACACCTTATTTGCATAAGTATTCAGACCCTTTGCTATGAGACTCGAAATTGAGCTCAGGTGCATCCTGTTTCCATTGATCATCCTTGAGATGTTTCTACAACTTGATTGGAGTCCACCTGTGGTAAATTCAATTGATTTGGACATGATTTGGAAAGGCACACACCTGTCTATATAAGTTCCCAGAGTTGACAGTGCATGTCAGAGCAAAAACCAAGCCATGAGGTCGAAGGAATTGTCCGTAGAGCTCCGAGACAGTATTGTGTCGAGGCACAGATCTGGGGAAGGGTACCAAAACATTTCTGCAGCATTGAAGGTTCCCAAGAACACAGTGGCCTCCATCATTCTTAAATGGAAGAAATTTGGAACCACCAAGACTCTTCCTAGAGTTGGCCAACTGACCAAACTGAGCAATCGGGGTAGAAGGTCCTTGGTCAGGGAGGTGACCAAGAACCCGATGGTCACTCTGACAGAGCTCCAAGTTCCTCTGTGGAGATAGGAGAACTTTCCAGAAGGACAACCATCACTGCAGCACTCCACCAATCAGGCCTTTATGGTAGAGTGGCCAGATGGAAGCCACTCCTCAGTAAAAGGCACTTGACAGCCCGCTTGGAATTTGCCAAAAGGCACCTAAAGGACTCTCAGACCATGAGAAACAAGATTCTCTGGTCTGATGAAACTCTTTGGCCTGAATGCCAAGCTTCACGTCTGGAGGAAACCTGGCACCATCCCTACAGTGAAGCATGGTGGTGGCAGCATCATGTTGTGGGGATGTTTTTCAACGTCAGGGACTGGTATACTAGTCAGGATAGAGGGAAAGCTGAACGGAGCAAAGTACAGAGAGATCCTTGATGAAAACCTGCTCCAGAGCGCTCAGGACCTCAGACTGGGGCGAAGGTTCACCTTCCAACAGGACAACAACCCTAAGCACACAGCCAAGACAATGCAGGAGTGGTTTCGGGACAAGTCTCTGAATGTCCTTGAGTGGCCCAGCCAGAGCCCGGACTTGAACCCAATCGAACATCTCTGGAGAGACCTGAAAATAGCTGTGCAGCGACGCTCCCCATCCAACCTGACCGAGCTTGAGAGGATCTGCAGAGAAGAATGGGAGAAACTCCCCAAATACAGGTGTGCCAAGCTTATAGCGTCATACCCAAGAAGACTCTAGGCTGTAATTGCTGCCAAAGGTGCTTCAACAAAGTACTCAGTAAAAGGTCTGAATACTTAAATGTGGTATTTCAGTTTCTTTTTTTTTAATACATTTGCAAAAAAAATCTAAAAACTTGTTTGTCATTATGGGGTATTGTGAGTAGATTGATGAGGAAAAAAACCAATATAATCCATTTTCGAATAAGGCTGTAACATGACAATGTGGAAAAAGTCAAGGTGTCTGAATACTTTCCCGAATGCACTGTATGCCATTTAGCGAACGCTTTTATCCAAAGATACTTAGTCATGCGTGCACACACTGGCCAGGCCTCACTGGTCTCTGTTCAGCAGTCAGCAATGAAAATACATCCTCAGTCAGTTATGCCACATTAAAACACTTGTAACCTACACTTCTTGTCTATTACCATATTAGGATCATTTACCATTAGTTTCCCTTTTTAAGTACCTGTGTATTTCTGTAAAGTTTTTTTCAGTGTTTTGTTGTGGAGATGTAAGTAAGTGTTTATATGTGTGGCTCAGTTGGAAAGAGTGTGGCTCTAGACACACTTAAGGTCGTGGGTTCAGGTCCCATAAGGAACTAGTACACATCCTAAAAATGGCCAGTAGGTCACTTGGCTGCATTTACACAGTGAGCCCAATTTTGATATTTTGCCCAATTATTGGTCTTTTGACCGATCAGATCTTTTGCCAATAATTGGGCAAAAGATCAGAATTGGGTTACCTGTGTAAATACAGTCTTTTGGATAAAAGTGTCTGCTAAGTGGCATATATGATTATTTATTATGAGTTACTGCCTTTTTCCAGGCAGGGCTCTGGAGGAGCAGTTGTCAGAGCTCACTAGGCTCGTATTGAGGCTCCCTGAGGTGGACTCCCTACTGCAGAGGGCTGGGCTGCAGCCTGGAGCCGGCAGCAAGCTAGAGCCCAGGCCTGCTCTGGAGATGTTCATCAAGGTACTACACACACACACACACACACAGTGTAACAGGGTAGCACCTCGTCACGCACACACTGTAACAGGGTAGCACCTCGTCACGCACACACTAACAGGGTAGCACCTCGTCACGCACACACTGTAACAGGGTAGCTCCTCGTCACGCACACACTAACAGGGTAGCACCTCGTCACGCACACACTGTAACAGGGTAGCACCTCGTCACGCACACACTGTAACAGGGTAGCTCCTCGTCACGCACACACTAACAGGGTAGCACCTCGTCACGCACACACTGTAACAGGGTAGCACCTCGTCACGCACACACTGTAACAGGGTAGCACCTCGTCACGCACACACTGTAACAGGGTAGCTCCTCGTCTAGCACACACTAACAGGGTAGCACCTCGTCACGCACACACTGTAACAGGGTAGCACCTCGTCACGCACACACTGTAACAGGGTAGCACCTCGTCACGCACACACTGTAACAGGGTAGCACCTCGTCACGCACACACTGTAACAGGGTAGCACCTCGTCACGCACACACTGTAACAGGGTAGCACCTCGTCACGCACACACTGTAACAGGGTAGCACCTCGTCACGCACACACTGTAACAGGGTAGCACCTCGTCACGCACACACTGTAACAGGGTAGCACCTCGTCACGCACACACTGTAACAGGGTAGCACCTCGTCACGCACACACTGTAACAGGGTAGCACCTCGTCACGCACACACTGTAACAGGGTAGCTCCTCGTCTAGCACACACTAACAGGGTAGCACCTCGTCACGCACACACTGTAACAGGGTAGCACCTCGTCACGCACACACTGTAACAGGGTAGCACCTCGTCACGCACACACTGTAACAGGATAGCACCTCGTCACGCACACACTGTAACAGGGTAGCACCTCGTCACGCACACACTGTAACAGGGTAGCACCTCGTCACGCACACACTGTAACAGGGTAGCACCTCGTCACGCACACACTGTAACAGGGTAGCACCTCGTCACGCACACACTGTAACAGGGTAGCACCTCGTCACGCACACACTGTAACAGGGTAGCACCTCGTCACGCACACACTGTAACAGGGTAGCACCTCGTCACGCACACACTGAACAGGGTAGCACCTCGTCACGCACACACTTAACAGGGTAGCACCTCGTCACGCACACACTGTAACAGGGTAGCACCTCGTCACGCACACACTGTAACAGGGTAGCACCTCGTCACGCACACACTGTAACAGGGTAGCACCTCGTCACGCACACACTGTAACAGGGTAGCACCTCGTCACGCACACACTGTAACAGGGTAGCACCTCGTCACGCACACACTGTAACAGGGTAGCACCTCGTCACGCACACACTGTAACAGGGTAGCACCTCGTCACGCACACACTGTAACAGGGTAGCACCTCGTCACGCACACACTGTAACAGGGTAGCTCCTCGTCTAGCACACACTAACAGGGTAGCACCTCGTCACGCACACACTGTAACAGGGTAGCACCTCGTCACGCACACACTGTAACAGGGTAGCACCTCGTCACGCACACACTGTAACAGGGTAGCACCTCGTCACGCACACACTGTAACAGGGTAGCACCTCGTCACGCACACACTGTAACAGGGTAGCACCTCGTCACGCACACACTGTAACAGGGTAGCACCTCGTCACGCACACGCATGCGCACGAGGATATTTGCAACATGCAAGATACATACAGTGAGGGAAAAAAGTATTTGATCCCCTGCTGATTTTGTACGTTTGCCCACTGACAAATACATGATCAGTCTATCATTTTAATGGTAGGTTTATTTGAACAGTGAGAGACAGAATAACAACAAAAAAATCCAGAAAAACGCATGTCAAAAATGTTATAAATTGATTTGCATTTTAATGAGGGAAATAAGTATTTGACCCCTCTGCAAAACATGACTTGGTGGCAAAACCCTTGTTGGCAATCACAGAGGCCAGACATTCCTTGTAGTTGGCCACCAGGTTTGCACACATCTCAGGAGGGATTTTGTCCCACTCCTCTTTGCAGATCTTCTCCAAGTCATTAAGGTTTCGAGGCTGACGTTTGGCAACTCGAACCTTCAGCTCCCTCCACAGATTTTCTATGGGATTAAGGTCTGGAGACTGGCTAGGCCACTCCAGGCCCTTAATGTGCTTCTTCTTGAGCCATTCCTTTGTTGCCTTGGCCATGTGTTTTGGGTCATTGTCATGCTGGAATACCCATCCACGACCCATTTTCAATGCCCTGACTGAGGGAAGGAGGTTCTCACCCAAGATTTGACGGTACATGGCCCCGTCCATCGTCCCTTTGATGCGGTGAAGTTGTCCTGTCCCCTTAGCAGAAAAACACCCCCAAAGCATAATGTTTCCACCTCCATGTTTGACAGTGGGGATGGTGTTCTTGGGGTCATAGGCAGCATTCCTCCTCCTCCAAACACGGCGAGTTGAGTTGATGCCAAAGAGCTCGATTTTGGTCTCATCTGACCACAACACTTTCACCCAGTTCTCCTCTGAATCATTCAGATGTTCATTGGCAAACTTCAGACGGGCCTGTATATGTGCTTTCTTGAGCAGGGGGACCTTGCGGGCACTGCAGGATTTCAGTCCTTCACGGCATAGTGTGCTACCAATTGTTTTCTTGGTGACTATGGTCCCAGCTGCCTTGAGATCATTGACAAGATCCTCCCGTGTAGTTCTGGGCTGATTCCTCACCGTTCTCATGATCATTGCAACTCCACGAGGTGAGATCTTGCATGGAGCCCCAGGCGCGAGGGAGATTGACAGTTATTTTGTGTTTCTTCCATTTGCGAATAATCGCACCAACTGTTGTCACCTCACCAAGCTGCTTGGCGATGGTATTGTAGCCCATTCCAGCCTTGTGTAGGTCTACAATCTTGTCCCTGACATCCTTGGAGAGCTCTTTGGTGTCACGAGAATTTCTATCTCTAATTAAACTCAATGCTTTGAATAATTCCCAGAGGGTGTAAGGCTCTGGTTTTAATCATGAATTATACAAAGGTCCACAACCAGCAAGGATGATCTGTATTATTTAATCATGGAGAGCTCTCCCCCCAAAACACATATACAGTCTTTATATATATGCCTTCACACAAAGGAACTTTGCTCCGCCTACCTTTAGGCGGCCTGTACATTTCCACAGTATGGAATGATTAACTAGTTTCTAAGTCCCCTCCCTGCTGGAATGTTTGTCTCAGCAGTTTCTCACCCCCTCTGTTAGTGGGTTTATAAAGATAACCCTAACACAGTTCACACAGTCATCATCAGTATTGGGGTTAACAATTTTAGTCATAATCATAATTCCTCTATTATTTGGTATTGGCCACGGTGGAGAGTTTGGAATCTGATTGATTGATTGCTTCTGTGGACAGGTGTCTTTTATACAGGTAACAAGCTGAGATTAGGAGCACTCCCTTTAAGAGTGTGCTCCTAATCTCAGCTCGTTACCTGTATAAAAGACACCTGGGAGCCAGAAATCTTTCTGATTGAGAGGGGGTCAAATACTTATTTCCCTCATTAAAATGCAAATCAATGTATAACATTTTTGACATGCGTTTTTCTGGATTTTTTTGTTGTTATTCTGTCTCTCACTGTTCAAATAAACATACCATTAAAATTATAGACTGATAATTTCTTTGTCAGTGGGCAAACGTACAAAATCAGCAGGGGATCAAATACTTTTTTCCCTCACTGTACAGGTAACTGCTAAAATAATAATAATAATAATAATAAATAATAATATGCCATTTAGCAGACGCTTTTATCCAAAGCGACTTACAGTCATGCGTGCATAATAAAAAAAAAAATTGTGTATGGAAAGACTTGAGTAAACGAGGGATACAAAGTATATTGAAAGCAGGTGCTTCCACACAGGTGTGGTCCTGAGTTAATTAAGCAATTCATCCCATCATGCTTAGGGTCATGTATAAAAATGGCCATTATTTTGGCTACCGTGGCTAGAAGAAGAGATCTCTGTGACTTTGAAAGAGGGGTCTCAAAGTGGCATGGGGTGTTTAAAGGGTGTGTGCGTGTCTCAGTCACCAGATCTCAACCCAATTGAACACTTATGGGAGATTCTGGAGCGGCGCCTGAAACTGCGTTTTCCACCACCATCAACAAAACACCAAATGATGGAATTTCTCTTGGAAGAATGGTGTCGCATCCCTGCAATATAGTTCCAGACACTTGTAGAATCTATGCCAAGATGCATTGAAGCTGTTCTGGCGGCTTGTGGTGGCCCAACGCCCTATTAAGACACTATGTTGGTGTTTCCTTTATATTGGCAGTTACGTGTATATCAACAGCAAACGCTGAAAGGCAAGTCTGCATTTCCATACAAATACACCTTAAATACATTGTCGCTTTTGTATTTTTCTCTCTCAGGCTGTGGGGCGTGTGTACAGTGGGCTGCAGGTGTTGTCTGAGCGTTCTGTCATGGTCGCCCATGCTCTGGACTACACAGGGGACATCATGAAGTATATCAAACCCTACCTGGTCAATAAGAGTCCTCAGGAGGGGCTGCTGCTGGCCTACTGGGCTGTGGGTGGGTGTATGCATCACTGAGGCCTACCCCTATCCCCCTAGGCATTTGTGTGAATCTGTAAGGACTGGAGAAGTGTAAGGTGGAGCTATAACCATATTGCTTCTACCTATTCAATAATTTTGGATCTCCACAAGTGCATAGAAAATATATTGGCTAGAGGTCAATTTGGTATTGGGCGAGAAGGAATCAGCGTGTTTGAGAGTATCAGGATATGAACAAGATGAGCAATTCTGCCCAGTGACTTGCTTCGAGTCTATCTCCTCAAACACGTTGAATGTCTGTCATCCTTGGTGTTGACTGTGTGTGTGCGTGTGTTCTCAGGGTGCGTGGTGAAGCACTGGAGTCCCCTACTGGCCACCTCCAAGGCCCAGCAGCTGCTGTTCAACATTGTCAACGGGCTGCTCCTCCCTAACTCTCTGTCCGGGTTGGACAAGGCCTTGAGGGACAGCCTGCCCCTCTACCTGCAGGTGGGGGACACGCGCGCACACACACCTGCGAACACACACACATGCAAGCACACTCTCGCACACAGACACACATACCCACACACACACACTCCCTCTACCTAAACATCATGTTACTGACTACCCCAGTTTGGATACTTCAGAAAAAAAGTATTGTTTGGATACTTCCAAAAGTACTAACAGGGTTTGAGGGGAGGAAAGAAAAATGTAGAAATATTTTCCATCAGCATTAGTAATACTATACTAACTGATCTTCTCTCTGTCTCTCCTGTTTCACTCCTTTCCTCCCCTCCAGGGTCTGTCTATAGCAGCCAGTATGTCTCAGTCTCAGGGGGCCTACCTGAAGAAGCAGCTCCGTGATGTCATCTCCAAGTACCTGGACCACTTCCTGCCTGCCACACCATCGATTGGGGCCGTAGCCAATCACCCGGTGCTGCTGGCAGCCTGCGAATCCACGCCCACCCCGTGTGGGGCAGTGCTGAGAAGGAGCATCCTGCAGGTGATCAGGTAAGATTCTTACGCTCTGGGTAGAGATTGCTCTTAGGCTTAGGTACAGATCCAGGATCAGTTAACCCTGCCCAAATCCTCACCTTTAATAATTAGGGAGGGGAATGCAAAGCCAAACTGACCTTGGAGCAGTGTCTCAGGACAACTTCATCCTACTCCACCTTGACAGCCTCCTTAGAGCATCTACTAAATGGCCAGACATTACTGGCTCTGTGTCATACCTCTTCTGTGTCTGTCTCCATAGTGAGAACTTCCTGCAGTTCAAAGTCCACGCCCCTCCTCCCCGCCTGGCCACGGTCCTGGCCTTCCTATTAGAGCTGCTGAGACGGAACAATGACAATGACCCCGCCCTACTCACCATGCCCCTCCCCTCTCTGCTCCGCTGCCTGAAGCTTGTCAACGAGCCTCATGGTGAGAGTACACAAATAAAGACACGTATACACAGTAATCCTATTTGTGAACAATATGTGAACATGCTTGCTCCTATGGGTAGTGTTTTTATAGGTTTTCGTGTGTGTGCATGTGGTAACTAGTCTAACAGCAGCTGTGCGTTCACAGTGAGGAGGACCAGTACAGAGGCCCTGCAGCTGGTGGTGGGGAGATGTTCAGCCGCCGCAGGGGATGCACCATGTAACCAGACCGTCACTGTTCTACGGTGAGTGACACCAACTACCGTAGCCTTTACTCTTCCTCTCTGCACTTGACTCGTGTCTATTACTGTGCACCGTAGCAAAATGTTTTCAAACGTTGGACAAGTTCGTATAATACCTCCCTGTTTCACTCAGTTCCCAACATTTTCTTCCATTTCGTGCCCTACTGAACATGACACTGTTCTAGGGCAGCCATGCTATTGACCATCACGGTTAGACATTTTTATATATCTGCAATGCTTTATGTGTGTGTATAAAGCATGTACATTGGTGTTACAGTATCTCTATGTCTTACTGTGTCTGTGTGTTCAGGTCCTTTGTGGAGGAGAACGAGGGGGTGTATGACAGACAGGTGTACAGTGTTCTGGAGACGATAGCGGTTCTGGACAGTCATGTGGTCCAGGTCCTGATCCCTGTTCTGTCGCTGAGTCTGAGAAATACAGAACACAAGAGAGGACTGGGCAAGAACACGACACTGAGGTAGAGTTCTAAACCCATCCCCAACCACTAGTCTAACCTAACCTAGACATAATCCTATTTTTATGGTTCATTTATATTTGGAGAGATGCGGAACAACTAAGTACTATTGCAGTATGGGAATTAGCAGTCCGGAGCAGTCCGATAGCACGTAGGATGCCTTTTTATCAGATTCTTGTCACTCGACCTGATATAATGCTACATTTGCGCACACCATGGGGAACCATTATCGCACGGTATAAATTGCGTGGTGGCCTATGTGGGGAAAACATCTGAAGTGTCGGGAATATTAAAATGCTTTACAGTAGTCAAAAAACCTTCATTACAGATACCAAACCACATCATTAATAAAAACACACAACCCCCAACACACATACATACATATATATATATATATAAATCTGTAATATATATAAATCTGTAATTTTTATCATAGGTACACTTCAACTGCGAGAGACGGAATCTAAAACAAAAATCCAGAAAATCACATTGTATGATTTTTAAGTAATTAATTTGCATTTTATTGCATGACATAAGTATTTGATCACCTACCAACCAGTAAGAATTCCGGCTCTCACAGACCTGTTAGTTTTTCTTTAAGAAGCCCTCCTGTTCTCCACTCATTACCTGTATTAACTGCACCTGTTTGAACTCGTTACCTGTATAAAAGACACCTGTCCACACACTCAATCAAACAGACTCCAACCTCTCCACAATGGCCAAGACCAGAGAGCTGTGTAAGGACATCAGGGATAAAATTGTAGACCTGCACAAGGCTGGGATGGGCTACAGGACAATAGGCAAGCAGCTTGGTGAGAAGGCAACAACTGTTGGCTCAATTATTAGAAAATGGAAGAAGTTCAAGATGACGGTCAATCACCCTCGGTCTGGGGATCCATGCAAGATCTCACCTCGTGGGGCATCAATGATCATGAGGAAGGTGAGGGATCAGCCCAGAACTACACGGCAGGACCTGGTCAATGACCTGAAGAGAGCTGGGACCACAGTCTCAAAGAAAACCATTAGTAACACACTACGCCGTCATGGATTAAAATCCTGCAGCGCACGCAAGGTCCCCTGCTCAAGCCAGCGCATGTCCAGGCCCGTCTGAAGTTTGCCAATGACCATCTGGATGATCCAGAGGAGGAATGGGAGAAGGTCATGTGGTCTGATGAGACAAAAATAGAGCTTTTGGTCTAAACTCCACTCGCCGTGTTTGGAGGAAGAAGAAGGATGAGTACAACCCCAAGAACACCATCCCAACTGTGAAGCATGGAGGTGGAAACATCATTCTTTGGGGATGCTTTTCTGCAAAGGGGACAGGACGACTGCACCGTATTGAGGGGAGGATGGATGGGGCCATGTCTCGCGAGATCTTGGCCAACAACCTCCTTCCCTCAGTAAGAGCATTGAAGATGGGTCGTAGCTGGGTTTTCCAGCATGACAACGACCCGAAACACACAGCCAGGGCAACTAAGGAGTGGCTCCGTAAGAAGCATCTCAAGGTCCTGGAGTGGCCTAGCCAGTCTCCAGACCTGAACCCAATGGAACATCTTTGGAGGGAGCTGAAAGTCCGTATTGCCCAGCGACAGCCCCGAAACCTGAAGGATCTGGAGAAGGTCTGTATGGAGGTGTGGGCCAAAATCCCTGCTGCAGTGTGTGCAAACCTGGTCAAGACCTACAGGAAACGTATGATCTCTGTAATTGCAAACAAAGGTTTCTGTACCAAATATTAAGTTCTGCTTTTCTGATGTATCAAATACTTATGTCATGCAATAAAATGCAAATTAATTACTTAAAAATCATACAATGTGATTTTCTGGATTTTTGTTTTAGATTCCGTCTCTCACAGTTGAAGTGTACCTATGATAAAAAATTACAGACCTCTACATGCTTTGTAAGTAGGAAAACCTGCAAAATCGGCAGTGTATCAAATACTTCTCCCCACTGTGTATATACAGTGCCCTCCACTATTATTGGCACCCCTGTTTAAGATGTGGTCGAGGACTTCCAAAAATTCTCCTTTTTTTTTTAAACAACATAGAACCCAAATGCAAAAAAAGAGAAAAATCCAACCTTTTATTTAAGTACATTACTTTGGTGGTAAAAAAAAAAATCACACATTTAGAAAAAATAAAAACTTGAAATCATGTGTCCCACAATTATTGGCACCCCTAACAATTCCGCTGAAAATTGTAATTGATTTTTTGAAAAATATATTTTTCTGTAGTTGCTAAAGTTGGTCAGGGTATCTAGGAACTTTTAATTAGTAATTCATGACTTCCTGTTTCCCTGGGGTATAAATATGACGTGACACAGAGGCCTAATTCTCTTACCCATTTGTCAACATGGCAAAGAGAAGAGAACACACCATTCAAGTAAGGCAGATTTGTGTCGACCTTCATAAGTCAGGCAATGGCTACAAGAAAATAGCCACTCGCCTTAACTTGCCCGTATCTACAGTCAGAGGAATCATTAAGAAGTTTAAAACAACTAGAACAGTGACAAACAAGGCTGGAAGAGGTCCCAAGTTTATCTTGCCACAATGCACAGTGAGGAGGATGGTAAGAGAAGTAAAAAAAAGTCCTAAGCTCACTGTCACAGAATTGCATCAAAGAGTGGCATCTTGGGGTACCCCACTCCTTTCATTTCCACCGTGAGTATTAATTTTCCTTTACCATTTTAAATAAAAACCTGATGCCTCTCCAACTGAAGTTTCTTGGGTCTTTCAGCAGGATAATGATCCAAAACATGTGGCAAAATCTACACAAAAATGGTTCAGCAGTCACAAACTCAAGGTCCTCCCATGGCCATCTCAGTCCCCAGACCTCAACCCAATCGAAAACCTGTGGGGCGAGCTAAAGAGGAGAGTGCATAAGAGAGGACCCAGGACACTGGATGATCTAGAAAGATTGTGCAAAGAAGAATGGTCAAAGATCCCTCTCTCTGTGTTCTCCAATCTTGTGAAATGTTATAGGAGGAGATTAAGTGCTGTCTTGTTGGCAAAAGGGGGGTTGTACAAAGTATTAACATCAGGGGTGCCAATAATTGTGGGACACATGATTTCAAGTTTTTTTTTTCTAAATGTGTGATTTTTTTTTTTTACACCAAAGTAATGTACTTAAATAAAAGGTAGGATTTTTCTCTTTTTTTGCATTTGGGTTCTATGTTATTTTAAAAAGAAAGGAGAATTTTTGGAAGTCCTCGACCACATCTTAAACAGGGGTGCCAATAATTGTGGAGGGCACTGTATATATTACACACAAACACACACACAAACACACAGTTGAAGTCGGAAGTTTACATACACCTTAGCCAAATACATTTAAACTCAGTTTTCCACAATTCCTGACATTTAATCCTAGTAAAAATTCCCTGTCTTAAGTCAGTTAGGATCACCACTTTATTTTAAGAATGTGAAATGTCAGAATAATAGTAGAGAGAATGATTTATTTCAGCTTTTATTTATTTCATCACATTCCCAGTGGGTCAGAAGTTTACATACACTCAATTAGTATTTGGTAGCATTGCCTTTAAATAGTTTAACTTGGGTCAAACGTTTCGGGTAGCCTTCCACAAGCTTCCCACAATAAGTTGGGTGAATTTTGGCCCATTCCTCCTGACAGAGCTGGTGTAACTGAGTCAGGTTTGTAGGCCTCCTTGCTCGCACATGCTTTTTCAGTTCTGCCCACAAATGTTCTATAGGATTGAGGTCAGGGCTTTGTGATGGCCATTCCAATACCTTGACTTTGTTGTCCTTAAGCCATTTTGCCACAACTTTGGAAGTATGCTTGGGGTCATTGTCCATTTGGAAGACCCATTTGCGACCAAGCTTTAACTTCCTGACTGATGTCTTAAGATGTTGCTTCAATATATCCACATCATTTTCCTTCCTCATGATGCCATCTATTTTGTGAAGTGCACCAGTCCCTCCTGCAGCAAAGCACCCCCACAGCATGATGCTGCCACCCCCATGCTTCATGGTTGGGATGGTGTTCTTCGGCTTGCAAGCATCCCCCTTTTTCCTCCAAACATAACGATGATCATTATGGCCAAACAGTTCTATTTTTGTTTCATCAGACCAGAGACATTTCTCCAAAAAGTACGATCTTTGTCCCCATGTGCAGTTGTAAACCGTAGTCTGGCTTTTTTATGGCGGTTTTGGAGCAGTGGCTTCTTCCTTGCTGTGCGGCCTTTCAGGTTATGTCGATATAGGACTAGTTTTACTGTGGATATAGATACTTTTGTACCTGTTTCCTCCAGCATCTTCACAATGTCCTTTGCTGCTGTTCTGGGATTGATTTGCACTTTTCGCACCAAAGTACGTTCATCTCGAGGAGACAGAACTCGTCTCCTTCCTGAGCGGTGTGATGGCTGCGTGGTCCCATGGTGTTTGTACTTGCGTACTATTGTTTGTACAAATGAAGGTGGTACATTCAGGCGTTTGGAAATTGCTCCCAAGGATGAACCAGACTTGTGGAGGTCTACAATTATTTTTTTGAGGTCTTGGCTGATTTTCTTTTGATTTTCCCATGATGTCAAGCAAAGAGGCACTGAGTTTGAAGGTAGGCCTTGAAATACATCCACAGGTACACCTCCAATTGTACTCAAATGATGTCAATTAGCCTATCAGAAGCTTCTAAAGCCATGACATCCTTTTCTGGAATTTTCCAAGCTGTTTAAAGGCACAGTCAACTTAGTGTATGTAAACTTCTGACCCACTGGAATTGAGATAGTGAAATAATCTGTCTGTAAACAATTGTTGGAAAAATTACTTGTGTCATGCACAAAGTAGATGTCCTAACCGACTTGACAAAACTATAGTTTATTAAAAAGAAATTTGTGGAGAGGTTTAAAAACGAGTTTTAACGACTCCAACCTAAGTGTATGTAATCTTCCGACTTCAACTGTATACACAGTGCATTCGGAAAGTATTCAGACCCCTTTCTTTTTTCCATATTGTTACGTTACAGCCTTATTCTAAAATTGATTAAATTATTTTTTCCCCTCATCAATCTACACACAATACCCCATAATGACAAAGTGAAAACAGGTTCTTAGAAATGTTTGCAAATGTATTTTTTTTAAAAAAACTGACGTTATTTACACAAGTATTCAGACCCTAAATTACGCTCAGGTGCATCCTGTTTCAATTGATCATCCTTGACATGTTTCTACAACTTGATTGGAGTCCACCTGTGGTAAATTCAATTGATTGGACATGATTTGGAAAGGCACACACCTGTCTATATAAGATCCCACAGTTGACAGTGCATGTCAGAGCAAAAATCAAGCCATGAGGTCAAAGGAATTGTCCGTAGAGCTCCGAGACAGGATTGTGTCGAGGCACAGATCTGGGGAAGGGTACCAAAACATTTCTGCAGTATTTAAGGTCCCCAAGAACACAGTGGCCTCCATCATTCTTAAATGGAAGAAGTTTGGAACCACCAAGACTCTTCCTAGAGCTGGCCGCCCAGCCAAACTGAGCAATCGGGGGAGAAGGTCCTTGGTCAGGGAGGTGACCAAGAACCCGATGACAGAGCTCCAGAGTTCCTCTGTGGAGATGGGAGAACCTTCCAGAAAGACAACCATCTCTGTAGCACTCCACCAATCAGGCCTTTTATGGTAGAGTGGCCAGACGAAAGCCACACCTCAGTAAAAGGCACATGACATCCCGCTTGGAGTTTGCCAAAAGGCACCTAAAGGACTCTGACCATGAGAAACAAGATTCTCTGGTCTGATGAAACCAAGATTGAACTCTTTGGCCTGAATGCCAAGTGTCACGTCTGGAGGAAACGTGGCAGCATCCCTACGGTGAAGCATGGTGGTGGCAGCATCATGCTGTGGGGATGTTTTTCAGCGGCAGGGACTGGGAGACTAGGGAAAGTCAGGATCGAGGGAAAGTTGAACGGCGCAAAGTACAGAGAGATCCTTGATGAAAACATGCTCAGGACCTCAGACGGTGGCGAAGGTTCACCTTCCAACAAGACAACGACCCTAAGCATACAGCCAAGACAACGCAGGAGTGGCTTCGGGACAAGTCTCTGAATGTCCTTGAGTGGCCCAGCCAGAACCCGATCGAACATCTCTGGAGAGACTTGAAAATAGCTGTGCAGCGACGCTCCCCATCCAACCTGACAGAGCTTGAGAGGATCTGCAGAGAAGAATGGGAGAAATACAGGTGTGCCAAGCTTGTAGCGTCATACCCAAGAAGATTCAAGGCTGTAATCGCTGTAAAAGGCGCTTCAACAAAGTACTGAGTAAAGGATCTGAATACTTATGTAAATGTGATATTTCCGTTTTTTATTTGTAATAAATTTGCAAACATTTCTAAAAACCTGTTTTTGCTTTGTCATTATGGGGTATTGTGTGTAGATTGATGAGTGGGAAAAAACAATGTAATCAATTTTAGAATAAGGCTGTAATGTAATTTTGGGGGGAAAACGTCAAGGGGTCTGAATACTTTCCAAATGCACTGCATATATACGGTGAACCCTGATGCAGTGTTCAGTGACACAGTCAACTCTTTGTATGAAATATACTGGATCTTGTGCGGTGACATCTTTGAGTCATTTTGTGACCCCCCCCTCTCACTCACACTCTCTGCATGTGTTACAGGAATGCATACAGGAATTTGCTGACCCTGCTTGGGGACGGTGGTCAGGCGGAGATCATCAGCCGGTAGGAGGACTGACACTTGACCCCAGGCCCCCAACACCACTGGGCTTGAAATTAATGTATATACATGTACATAATGTATAGAAATTGTCCTGTTGGAGTTATACAGATCATAATTTATGATCAAGTTTCCATCTTCACGTTCAAATATTTTTCAAAAAGGTGTTAAGAAATTAAATAATGTGCTGACATTTTTTTTGTCGGATTTCAGTTTCCTAATTTCACAGGCTTGGAACATAGAGATAGAAGAACAACATATTATACATTTAACTATTTATATGGTGTGATAGTAACTACTGATAGTAGACAAATAGGATCTCTGTGTGCTAATGCACTCTTTGTGTTGGCCCAACTTTACAGGCAGAACCACCTCCTTTCCTGACACTGTATCCCTCATCAGATACAGCCAGAGTCCGAAAGATTACTTCTGCTTTTCCCATTCCCTTTTTCCTTTGCAATCAGGCTTCATTTCAGCAGTCATCATTTCACGCCTGGTCCAACTTGAGGTGTCATAAAACATTTTTTGCCCCCCTCCCCAATGTAAAAAATATTTTCACATGACCCTCCCCTTGTACTGTAGTTATTTTTTGGCATACTCTCCCCCTCATAGAATTAACTCAAAATAATGTTAACAACCACAAATAAAAAGAACTATAGCGACCATGTGTTTATAAATGTGGATATTGACTTTAACGCTTCAGCATGCTTTTGTGGCACAATTGATGCCATGCGGGGCTACGGGACAGAAGTTTCAGGGTTCGCCGACCACCACGGACAAGCTCATTCTCCCTGTCTATTTTATTACACTACGATCAGAGCCAGCTGCAGACAATGATCAGCTAGGGGGAAATCTGATTTAAGAAATGTTGATGCTATATTTACAATTCTATAAAATATATGCAACGAATGATCCACCAACAGGTTTCTGTGCCAATGCACCACACAACCAATAGGTGAAGCATACCGACTTCAGTCGCCTCAGTATCATGGTTTGCTTTTTAAACACCACAATCAAATAGACTGTGTCAATCTAGACAAACACAAAATAGGCCTTCATCCCTCCCTACCTTGTAGGTCTACCCAGTATCGAAGGCTTGGCTTGACAGTCTCCGATTGTCATTAAACTTTTTTGTTTTGTAACATGTCTTTCCATTCATCCAATGGACACTGCACAGTTTGGATGCTGGAATTATATTTTAGACGAAAGTGTGCAGGCAGCCTACAGGAGACTTCTGAAGTAATCAGATTAAAACATTGTGACTGGTTGGGTTTATGCCACATATAAAAGGCAATGAATAAACTCTAAAAGTAAAATGACAAATATTTAGGCTATATTGAAGCATCAGATTCTAGGTGCATGAAGAATAGCTGCTCAGATCAGAGAGGAGGCAGTGCGTGTTGAGCTTTCCTGAATAACTGGGCCTGCTGGGAGTCACATTATTATAGGACGACATGAGAGAATGATGATCCGCAACAAGAGAGCGCATCTCAGTATCTGAAGTAGAAATACAGCCAGACTGGCCTGCTACTGTGCCTTTCTAGACCTTATAAACTGTGGAGAGTAGACCCGCAACTGATCCAGATGGAGTGAAACATTCAAATCGCAGGGCTTCACCGTTATTCAAATGACATTTTCACTGCAGTCTAGGGTAGAAGTTTGAACTCACTTGAAAACAATAATGCAATTATTCATTGCATTGTGGTGTTGTAGGCTAGTCTATGTAGGATAATTATATTGTCCCTAAACAAGCTCAATAGGGGAGCTTTTTGAGCTGCGTCTCATCTTTCATGCTCAGTGATGCACCTCACCTGTCCACTTTCTATCAGCTATTCCTCTCTTATGTAGATCTATATTGAATATTGGTGCAGCTTTGAATGATTGTATGTGTGCTATGATTGCTAGGTAGCCTATTGAGTACCACAGTATGAGTCATTAAACACGGAAATGGTTCCAATCGTTTTTTCACCATTCATGTTTCCATCTGGGATTTTAGAACTACTTCATATAAGGTCTTGGTTTCATGTGGGCTTATCCTAGCGTGACGTTTTGATAACCGCGCAAATCTCTCTCAGACAAGGTAACTTTTATCAATAATTAGCATTGCAAATATTTTAGAGTAAATTGAGGCTAATATATTGATAAAACTCACCTTGTCCGAGAGAGAATGACATGGTTATCAAAACGTCACGCCAAGGTAAGCCTACACCAAACACACAATTAATTGTGAAAAATGAATGGCGGATAAACCATGGGAATCATTTGTTTTTATGCATATGATGCGTCCACTGTGGCAGACTTGCAGATCTGGACAAACGGTCCACCTTCCACTATTGTCACTATGAATGGTAGATAGAGGGCAGCATAGACAGACTGGTAGAGAAGACGGAGTATGCCAAACATGAAAGAACACCGCCCCGCCCCGCTCTAATTACATTGGAAACCAGTTTATAATAACAATACGGCACCTCGGGGGTTTGTGGTATATGGCCAATATACCACGCCTATGGGCTGTATCCAGGCACTCCGCGTTGCGTTGTGCATAAGAACAGCCCTTAGCCGTGGTATATTGGCCATATACTACACCCCCTCTGGCCTTATTGCTGAACTATACCACAGGTATACACTGAGTATATGGCCAATATACCACGGCTAAGGGCTGTTCTTATGCACAACGCAACGCGGAGTGCCTGGATACAGCCCATAGGCGTGGTATATTGGCCATATACCACAAACCCCCGAGGTGCCGTATTGTTATTATAAACTGGTTTCCAATGTAATTAGAGCAATACAAATAAATGTTTTGTCATACCCGTGGTATATGATACAGTGGGGGAAAAAAGTATTTAGTCAGCCACCAATTGTGCAAGTTCTCCCACTTAAAAAGATGAGAGGCCTGTAATTTTCATCATAGGTACACGTCAACTATGACAGACAAATTTAGGAAAAAAAATCCAGAAAATCACATTGTAGGATTTTTTATGAATTTATTTGCAAATTATGGTGGAAAATAAGTATTTAGTCACCTACAAACAAGCAAGATTTCTGACTCTCACAGACCTGTAACTTCTTCTTTAAGAGGCTCCTCTGTCCTCCACTCGTTACCTGTATTAATGGCACCTGTTTGAACTTGTTATCAGTATAAAAGACACCTGTCCACAACCTCAAACAGTCACACTCCAAACTCCACTATGGCCAAGACCAAAGAGCTGTCAAAGGACACCAGAAACAAAATTGTAGACCTGCACCAGGCTGGGAAGACTGAATCTGCAATAGGTAAGCAGCTTGGTTTGAAGAAATCAACTGTGGGAGCAATTATTAGGAAATGGAAGACATACAAGACCACTGATAATCTCCCTCGATCTGGGGCTCCACGCAAGATCTCACCCCGTGGGGTCAAAATGATCACAAGAACGGTGAGCAAAAAATCCCAGAACCACACGGGGGGACCTAGTGAATGACCTGCAGAGAGCTGGGACCAAAGTAACAAAGCCTACCATCAGTAACACACTACGCCGCCAGGGACTCAAATCCTGCAGTACCAGACGTGTCCCCCTGCTTAAGCCAGTACATGTCCAGGCCCGTCTGAAGTTTGCTAGAGTGCATTTGGATGATCCAGAAGAGGATTGGGGAGAATGTCATTGGTCAGATGAAACCAAAATAGAACTTTTAGGTAAATACTCAACTCGTCGTGTTTGGAGGACAAAGAATGCTGAGTTGCATCCAAAGAACACCATACCTACTGTGAAGCATGGGGGTGGAAACATCATGCTTTGGGGCTGTTTTTCTGCAAAGGGACCAGGATGACTGATCCGTGTAAAGGAAAGAATGAATGGGGCCATGTATCGTGAGATTTTGAGTGAAAACCTCCTTCCATCAGCAAGGGCATTGAAGATGAAACGTGGCTGGGTCTTTCAGCATGACAATGATCCCAAACACACCGCCCGGGCAACGAAGGAGTGGCTTCGTAAGAAGCATTTCAAGGTCCTGGAGTGGCCTAGCCAGTCTCCAGATCTCAACCCCATAGAAAATCTTTGGAGGGAGTTGAAAGTCCGTGTTGCCCAGCGACACAGACTTTCAACATCACTGCTCTAGAGGAGATCTGCATGGAGGAATGGGCCAAAATACCAGCAACAGTGTGTGAAAACCTTGTGAAGACTTACAGAAAACGTTTGACCTGTGTCATTGCCAACAAAGGGTATATAACAAAGTATTGAGAAACTTTTGTTATTGATCAAATACTTATTTTCCACCATAATTTGCAAATAAATTCATTAAAAATCCTACAATGTGATATGATGAAAATTACAGGCCTCTCTCATCTTTTTAAGTGGGAGAACTTGCACAATTGGTGGCTGACTAAATACATTTTTTCCCCACTGTATACCACGGCTGTCAGCCAATTAGCATTCAGGGCTCGAACCACCCAGTTTATAATAATAGTTAGTGTGTGGAAAAGCGTAGTGCCTAAGGGAAGTACCAAAACACCTTGATATTGGGGAGGTGCATGCAAGCAGATGAGAAAATTGGGTAAAGATAGAATGAATTCTATAGTAAAGCCTGCAAAAGGGAGATTGTAAACCAGGGGAAAAGCGCACTACCCTCCCCTGTGCCCATTAAAAAAATACGGGCAGATGAACAACTTGCTCGATTCAACTTATTATGGGCTTTATTGATACAGTACCATACCTCTTTATTCTGAAAACTAAGACATGTTTTTAAAGTACTCTTTCTCACACTTCCTCACTGCTGGAGGCTGGTGGAGTTACGGAATTACTTTTGTCTTATTTTTTGGTCAAAGTAAAACGAGATGTTTTGAAAATGTCATAATACAGTGGTTCTCCTACATACAGTATGTTGAGTATATGCACTGTATGAAACAGTGGGTCAGACACATTCATTGAACTGTTAAACAGTCTTAAATCCTGAGCTTGAATAGAAAACACACGCTCAAGAAAGAGTAAGATGGGTCCACAGTTCACACAACAGGTTTCAACTGAAATGTCCTTGGATGGGTCCATTGGCTTTGTATGAAGTAGATGGGTTATGGTAAGTAGTAAGTAAGTACAGCTAGTTAGTGTCAATAGCCCTATAGTGCATTAGTAAAAGAGGGAGCCGTTTCACTCCGTAGAGTGCTCCAGCATTGCGATCTTCTGTTCTGCACCAGTTTGACTAGAGCAGCCCTTTATTCAACCAGTCATCTGAGCAGAGTTGGGGTCAATTCCATGTTAATTCAGGATATATTATTCCAATCAATATCTACTATTCTCAATGCTTTTCAATTAGCAGAAATTGTAATCGGAATTTCTGTTTACTTCCTGAATTGACTGAAGTGAAATGGAATTGACACCCAGCCTGCAGCTGATGGAAGATCAGTCTATCATTACAGGGTAGCTGGATATGAATAGGGAACCTCCTCAATGTCCTCTTGAGGACCCTCCTTTTTCCATTCAGGGCCACGTTTTTTTCAGTTCATAGGTAGTGTCAAGTCCTCAGGATGGGCAGTGACGCCTGCAGGTTGGGATCCTGACACTGGGGAAGATGTGGGTAATCTTATATGGGTGGCAATAGTGTGTGTGTGTGTGTGTGTGTGTGTTTAGTGTAGATATTGTGTGTATGCATTTAGAGGAAGAGTGGGGCTGTTGTAAAGGAGTAGACCTTTGGTTCTATTATTTTGTGTTACATAATTGTATGTATGTCCTTATGAGCTGTTTGCATGATGTATCTATGTAGACATTTACTGTAGTCTCTATTAGTGTGTTAGACAGCTCCTATCCTGTGATGGGGCACTTGTAGAGTCTGTAGGTTGGGGCAGGTGAAGTATGGGGCAGGGAGGAAACACGTTGCTATTCCATTGGAGGCGAATGGTAGAGTTGGTCCATAGAACACTTCCTCCTTCCCCTCCGTGCTCACGTCCAACACCTGGACCACAGGAAGTGAAATATAAATGTCATACACATGAAATTATAAGATTTTTGATAAGAGAACATTTGCTATGAACACCCTCTTTCTTTATAATGCATTATAAGTGCATTCAAAACACCTTATTAACTATGCATAATGATTTATAATGCACAACATATTTTAATAAAACATAACATTTTCAGGTTATATCCTCTTAAATCTGTCACTCACCTGAATACACGCTAGGGGCTCATTGGTCCAAATAGAATATCCACCAACAACATAGATTCGGTCATCATGGACTGCCACGCCAGACTCGTTCTGACCTGCGGAGGAGATAGCGAAAACAATGATTCACTGTGCCAAAGAGAGGCCATATGATTCAATGTCACCTGAGACATAGGGTGCATTCAGAAAGTTCCGGAAATAACTCCTATCATGACTTCACCTTGAACTTATTTGACAACTTCACAGGGAATCAAGGTCGGGAGGGGTGGATAGTCACAAGGGAAAAAGGAGGACAGTGATCTTATCTAGTATGTGTGCATGCGTACGTGTGTGTGTCTGCGTGTGTGTGCACGTGCATGCGTATGCATGAGCGTGTGTATGTGCAGCCCACCCACCCGTGAGTAGGCTGAAGGTGCAGCGGGTCCACTGGTCCATGTCTATGTCATAGGAGTCGATGTGGCGGACCAGGATGCGGTCGTTGTTGTAGTCCAGGTCATTACCTCCCAGCACATACAGCTGCCTTCTCACCACGGCCATGACGTGGTACACTCGCCTCTGCAGCATGGGACTGCGGGCCAGCCACTGGTTCTGTCAGAGAGAGAAAGGGGGAGAGATGGGGAAAGAGAGAGAGAGGGGTGAGTGGAGAGGGGGGGAATGGAGGAGAGAGGGGTGGGGGGAGAGAGTGAGAGAAAGAGAAGGTGGGGAGCAAAAAGGATGGTGAGAAGATGTTGAATAGATGGATTAATATTTTAGCATATCCCTGCTTGGGTAATTGATGTATGTTCAGTGCTGGATAAATAATGTGTCACCAGGGCTATGACTTTTCCTAGTGATTTCTCCCCATTCCTAATAATATACTTCACCCTCTCCATTTTACCTGGAGTATCCGACTGTGCACATTTGACTAAGTGTGTCTATGGTTGTTTTGTATGTGTGTGTGGGGGAAAGGGGGGTGAGTGTACGTGACCATGTTTGTGTGCGTATGTGAGCTAGCGTGTGTGTGTGTGCGATTGTGTATGTGTGTTCGCGCGTGTGTGTGCGTATGTCTGGTGGGAGTTGACGGTTGGCCATCTGTTGAGGGTAGTGTGGGTGGGGGGTGGTGTTCCTGGCAGGTGAATGTAGCTCCACGGTGAATACAAATGAGACTTTCTCTGTCTCCTGCTCGCTCACTCTCTCTCTCTTGCTCTCTTTCTCTCTCTATTACTCTCCCCCTTGCGCGCGGGCTCTCTGTCTCACACGCACACAAACACACACCCTCCTATTGCAGTAAACAAGCGTATTACCCAGCTATCACATAAACAGATTGTTCTGAATCCATGGTTCTTAAATGTTTGGATGACATTTGTCTTACTGTCTTTTCTCTTATTTCTCTGTACTACCTGTTCTTCAGTTACCTGTTCTGGGTCGTACACCATCAGTCTATTCTGGTACTGAGCTGTGTTTGTGACTCCACCTGTAACAGAGAAGAGTATTACACACAGGTGGCGTGCATGTGTGTGTGTGTATACAGTGGGGAAAAAAAGTATTTAGTCAGCCACCAATTGTGCAAGTTCTCCCACTTAAAAAGATGAGAGAGGCCTGTAATTTTCATCATAGGTACACGTCAACTATGACAGACAAAATGAGAAAAAAATTCCAGAAAATCACATTGTAGGATTTTAATGAATTTATTTGCAAATTATGGTGGAAAATAAGTATTTGGTCAATAACAAAAGTTTCTCAATACTTTGTTATATACCCTTTGTTGGCAATGACACAGGTCAAACGTTTTCTGTAAGTCTTCACAAGGTTTTCACACACTGTTGCTGGTATTTTGGCCCATTCCTCCATGCAGATCTCCTCTAGAGCAGTGATGTTTTGGGGCTGTCGCTGGGCAACACAGACTTTCAACTCCTCCAAAGATTTTCTATGGGGTTGAGATCTGGAGACTGGCTAGGCCACTCCAGGACCTTGAAATGCTTCTTACGAAGCCACTCCTTCGTTGCCCGGGCGGTGTGTTTGGGATCATTGTCATGCTGAAAGACCCAGCCACGTTTCATCATCAATGCCCTTGCTGATGGAAGGAGGTTTTCACTCAAAATCTCACGATACATGGCCCCATTCATTCTTTCCTTTACACGGATCAGTCGTCCTGGTCCCTTTGCAGAAAAACAGCCCCAAAGCATGATGTTTCCACCCCCATGCTTCACAGTAGGTATGGTGTTCTTTGGATGCAACTCAGCATTCTTTGTCCTCCAAACACGACGAGTTGAGTATTTACCTAAAAGTTCTATTTTGGTTTCATCTGACCATATGACATTCTCCCAATCTCCCCAAATGCACTCTAGCAAACTTCAGACGGGCCTGGACATGTACTGGCTTAAGCAGGGGGACACGTCTGGCACTGCAGGATTTGAGTCCCTGGCGGCGTAGTGTGTTACTGATGGTAGGCTTTGTTACTTTGGTCCCAGCTCTCTGCAGGTCATTCACTAGGTCCCCCCGTGTGGTTCTGGGATTTTTGCTCACCGTTCTTGTGATCATTTTGACCCCACGCGGTGAGATCTTGCGTGGAGCCCCAGATCGAGGGAGATTATCAGTGGTCTTGTATGTCTTCCATTTCCTAATAATTGCTCCCACAGTTGATTTCTTCAAACCAAGCTGCTTACCTATTGCAGATTCAGTCTTCCCAGCCTGGTGCAGGTCTACAATTTTGTTTCTGGTGTCCTTTGACAGCTCTTTGGTCTTGGCCATAGTGGAGTTTGGAGTGTGACTGTTTGAGGTTGTGGACAGGTGTCTTTTATACTGATAACAAGTTCAAACAGGTGCCATTAATACAGGTAACGAGTGGAGGACAGAGGAGCCTCTTAAAGAAGAAGTTACAGGTCTGTGAGAGCCAGAAATCTTGCTTGTTTGTAGGTGACCAAATACTTATTTTCCACCATAATTTGCAAATAAATTCATAAAAAATTCTACAATGTGATTTTCTGGAAAAAAAATTCTCAATTTGTCTGTCATAGTTGACGTGCACATATGATGAAATTTACAGGCCTCTCTCATCTTTTTAAGTGGGAGAACTTGCACAACTGGTGGCTGACTAAATACTTTTTTCCCCCACTGTATGTACAGTATGTGTGTGTGTTCAGTCTGTTATGCACTATTCTCCATCTGGGTGTGTGTGTACCTGAGACCCAGAGCAGGTCGTCAGCCACACAGCCGGCGTGGCAGGACAGCGAGCGGTCAAAGGACTGGACGAAGGTCCACTTGTTCCTCCTGGGACAGTAGCGTTCCACAGTGGGCAGCACCTGTCTCAGCTCATTCCTCCCCCCCACAGCGTACAGGTACTGGCCCAGAGCCCCCAGGACAAAGTGTTCCCTGCACGCCTTCATGGAGGCTATCTCTGTCCAGCGGTTCCCCCGGGGGTCGTACCGACAGGCGGTCCTCACTGCACACGTCCTCCCCGTGGAATGCTCCACCTCGCCACCCGCCACAAACAGGAAGTGACCCATGACGGCCACGCAGTGGTGGCTGCGCCCGGCGGGCATGGGCGCCAGCTCGCTCCAGTTGGAGCACCCTGCCACCCGCACGTTCTCCTGGGCGGCCGGGTTGAAGTAACGCAGCTCCCGTACGCGGCTCACCTCGCGCTTGCGCCCGCCGGCGATGTAGAGGGTGAGAGACTGGAAGCGGGGCTTGGTGTGGGCGGTCTGGCGGAGGGGTTGGGCGTAGGTGGCACGGTGGTACTCTATAGCCTCGTCCACTAGGGTGGCGGCGGTGGCACTGGACTGGACCAGCGGGTGGCACTGTGCCACGTGGTGCAGGGCGGCCACATCCATAAGGCCGTAACGAACATGCTGTATCAGGTCCTCTGTGTACTGGTACCGACAGTCATGCTCTAACCAGCACACTACCAGCTAGAGACGAGAGGGGAAGAGGAAGACAGAGTGACGCGATTCATTCTTATTAGTATTCTAAATGCCTACAGAGCAGTGTTGCAAGATCAAGACGAGTGTGTTACTGTATACATTAACACACTTATACAAACGCACACACACACACAATAGTGTGTTGTGTGCAAGCATCATGAATATCCACCGGTACATTCCTTTGTTGAGGACCAGGAGAGGAGAGAAGCAGAGAGGGGATTTAATTGAACTTGAGAGCAATCGGAGGCTGTTTAGCTGTGGCAGCAGCGTGTGAATGTGGGTGAGATGGCTGAAGATCACTGATACCATTATCAGGGAAACAAAGTGGCTTTTAACACAATCAGTACAGAGACAGGGAACTTATTATAGCACTGCAAGATTACTGAGCTGGAGCGGTTCACTGTCAGCACCTCCTCCTGACTCGCAGGCACACTGCATACACACTGAAATCCTATTCAAACATTACACTGGCTTGTATATGCATTCAAACCATATTCTGTACAAACAGCACACCAAAACACCATTTACATAGACACAGACATATTCACACATCAATCACTCATGCACTGTATATATTGTCCTGCTACTGTCAATGCCTCTCCTTTTTCTCTTCCTTCTTAAATACATGCCAACGCAACAGTATTTACACCCCCCCTTCCACTCTCTGCTTTGTCCTCTTCTCGGTCTTGCTATCTACACCCCTCTCCTCCTTTCTCTCTCTTTCCCTCGCTCTCCCTCCTCCTCCCACCTCCTCCCACCTCTGAAGTGGCGGAGGGATGTGTGCGCTCCGGTAGGCTGACTGTGAAGGTCACGCTGGATCAGAGAACTTCCTTGGGGCAGAGAATAAATCAACTTCCCCTTCCTCCCCTCCTCCCCAAAGAGAGAGAGAGAAAGGGAGAGGGAGAGAGAGAGAGCAGCCAGAGAAAGGCAAACTGCAAAGAAGGGGGAAAAAAAACAAAGACCCAAGAAAATGTGATTTCCAGAGCGTGAGACTCGGAGAGAAGTCGGTGTGACGATGATTGACAGGCAAACTATATCGGCTGGGTATTGGCTCCCGCACGTTTTTTTTCGGGCGGATGCCCAAATTAACCTTCTCGGCAGAGTGAAGGAGGCCCAAAGCAGCCTAATCAGGGTCTGATTATGGCGGCATCGCCTGGCTAAAGGGTCAGGGTAATTGTGCCATCAGAGGCCTGATTGTTTTCAATCAGTCGGGCGGCCGGAGTGACAGCTGGGGGATTGGGGCCCTGATGAAGCCGCGGTGGGCCTAATCAGAGAGGGTGGGAGAGAGAAGAGGGGGAGAGGGGGGCCTGATTGGTGCAAATGAACAGTCAAAACGCACAGCCCCCCCCCCTCCACACCTCACCCATCCCTCATACATATATACACACAGAGACATACGCCTTCCTTTCCTATTCACTCCGATACATAAATATAAATAGTGCATTTTGGTGCAGACAATGAAAATTGATGTTTTATGACACATTGTGTGTTGTAGTATATCAAAGTCTGTGTGGGTCTGGCTGTATGGAAGATCTGCATTTTATGGTGTGCATATATACAGTGTGTGTGGTGTGTGTGTGTGCGTGCGTGCATGTGTCTGTATATGCGCATGCATTTGCGAACATGTGTTTGTTGCTTCCATTGTGTGTGTTTGACTGTGAGGAGCCAGTGCAGTGTACCTGCCAGATCTCCTCCTCGTTGAGGGAGGTGAGGTGGTCGCTCTTCAGCACCTCCTTGAGGAGGCGGTAGGGGAGCAGCAGCACCTCCTCCTGGTGGCTCTGCTGCAGCTCACACAGGTGTTCTACCAGGAAGCTGACCACAGCCTCCTCCAGAGCAGGGAGGTGGAACAGATCAGCCACACGGTACAGGTCCAGGTAGTTAACACTGTTCAGCTCCTGTTGTGGACACATTGGCATAGGGTAAAGACTCAAAGGTAAATACATTTACATTTGAGTCATTTAGTAGCTGAGTTTCTCAACTCCGCGACGACTGTGGGCGTACTGAACCTCCGACTACATCGAGTAACTGTCAGTCGATACTTGTAAAAAATATATATTCTTCAACCTATGTTTGTCCTGTGTAAAGGCGTGCCTTTCTTTGCTGAAATACTAGCCTCCATGATACTTTTTAATAAAACTTTCTTCAAATACAACCACCGGCTGTTAACCTCGTATTAACTGATGTACATGTCGTGGAGTTGAGAAACCCAGCTTGTCATTTAGCAGAAGCTCTTATCCAGAGCAACTTACAATTAGTGCATTCTTCTTAGGATAACTAGGTGAGACAACCACATATCACAGCCATGGGACTGTGATCTTCCCACAATAAAGTAGCAGGACGGGGGTACCGTGGGATTTATTTAAGATACTCTTTGAGGAGGAAGGGTTTCAAAACATTTCAGAAGATGGGCAGGGACTCCGCTGTCCTGACGTTAGGGGGAAGTTTGTTCCACTATTGGGGTGCCAGGACAGAGAAGAGCTTTGAGCAGGAACTGACCCCCTGTAGGGGTGGGAGGGCCAAGAGACCAGAGGTGGCAGAACGGAGTGCTCGGTTGGGGTGTAGGGTTTGAGTTAATACATACTGTAACACACTGACATACAGTTAAATATCACTCACATGCACTCTGGGTCCTACACTTTCTTTCGGGTGTTTTTGAACTGCAGTTTATATATCACTGAATCTAATGAGATGAGACCACATTGTTATTCAAGCAGATCTCAGAGTATGAGAGTATGAGAATGAGTGACTGAGAGAGAGAGAGAGAGAGAGAGAGAGAGAGAGAGAGAGAGAGAGAGAGAGAGAGAGAGAGAGAGAGAGAGAGAACAGGAGAGGAGGCAAGAGAATAGAAAATGGAGATCGAGAGTGGAATAAGTCTGCCATCTGCTGGCAGTAAGCAGAGTGATGTACAATATACTGCATGGCTCTGTAAGTATTCAGCTCAAACACTCACCCACACAAACATTCACACACAAAAATAATCTGTACAATGCCACCTTTCATACAGACAAAACACTTATATAGAAAGCTAGTGAATATATATTTTATGTTAACCTGGGCCTCTTCTCTGCATATTCAGCTGTGATCTAACTGCTATCTAATTGAATAGCAGTTAGATCACAGACAAAGGAGATGACTGTGGACTACAGGAAAAGAAGGACCGAGCACGCCCCCATTCTCATCGACGGGGCTGTAGTGGAGCAGGTTGAGAGCTTCAAGTTCCTTGGTGTCCACATCACCAACGAACTATCATGGTCCAAACACACCAAGACAGTTGTGAAGAGGGCACAACAAAGCCTATTCCCCCTCAGGAGACTGAAAAGATTTGGCATGGGTCCTCAGATCCTCAAAAAGTTATACAGCTGCACCATCGAGAGCATCCTGAATGGTTGCATCACTGCCTGGTATGGCAACAGTCATAGACTGTTCTCTCTGCTACTGCACGGCAAGCGGTACCGGAGCACCAAGTCTAGGTCCAAAAGGTTTCTTAACAGCTTCTACCTCCAAGCCATAAGACTCCTGAACAGCTAATCAAATGGTTACCCGGACTATTTGCATTGTCCTCCCCACCCCACCCCCACCCCACCCCCTCTTTTACGCTGCTGCTACTCTCCGTTTATTATCTATGCATAGTCACTTTAACTCTATCTACATGTACATATTACCTTGACTAACCGGTGCCCCCGCACATTGACTCTGTACCGGTACCCCCCTGTATATAGCCTCGCTACTGTTATTTTTACTGTTATTTTACTGATTAATTTTTTACTTATCTATTGTTTACTTAACACTTAATTTTCTTAAAACTGCATTGTTGGTTAAGGGCTTGTAAGTAAGCATGTCACTGTAAGGTTTACACCTGTTGTATTTGGCGCATGTGACAAATAACATTTGATTTTATTTACAGTGAGCAGGAAGTTTGTCTGTAGGGACAGTGCAGTGAAATCAATGGTGTGCAACAGTGTCCATTTCTCTCTCTACCAGCAGATGGGGTATGAGAGCACTGTTTACCATAACATGATGTAACGGTTTGCCAATTGCCATGCTAATGTATCTCTCTGGTGGTGACAGGTGGGTTTAATGTGTGGTCTTGTGTGGTTCGGAAGAACCTTGAACATATGGAAAGTAGACCCTTGATATACACAATAAATTGCAGTGTGTGCGAGTGTCTGTGTGTGTGAGTGATTGAGTGAGTGACTGAGTGAGTGAGTGTGTGTGTGATACGTGTGTGTGTATTTGACTGTACTGTATATGACTGTATGTGTGAGTATGTAATATATGTGAGTGTGTGTGTGTGTGTGTGTGTGTCTATGTCTGTCTTGACTCCTCACCTGGACGAGGTAGTGTGAGCAGAGACTGAGCAGCTCCAGCAGCTGAAGGTGACTTCCTGCCGACAGAACATCCTGAATCACCCCTGGCTCCAGCATTATCTGAGGAGAGGACCTGGGTGAGACCACTTCCTGTCCACCTCACACACTGCTCACCTCCCCAGACAGACAGGTTGCGTCCCAAATGACACCATATTCCCTATATAGTTCCCATTGGGTTGTTGTCAAAAGTAGTGCACTATGTAGGGAATAGGGTGCCATTTGGGACGCATTCAATGACAGAAGCACTCAGGACCAGTGGTCACTTTATATAATGCTGCTGATTCATGTGTGTGGGTGTGTGACTGTGGTCTCAGGCCAGGCGTGGTCTTGTGTGCAATAGCATTTAAACTAATGTGCTTTCACGCTTCTGTTACTGAAAGCATTTGAGAGGCATTATTAACGCTATCTGTTCTTCAGTAGACTACATGTGTTGGTCCGACTTTATATTCAGTGTCTATAAAACATGAATTTAAAGGGTCATTACATTGCAGTTTGAGTGTTATTATACATTGCTATTCACACACAGTTATTCTTCTTACAACTGTGATACCTGTCACATTTACATGTAATTGCCTTGTAAATACATGGTTTTAGCAACATCAAATAAAAAGTAAGACTAATATTTCTAATGTGTGCGTGCTGTGTCCTCTCAGTGTAGCCTGTATAGCAACATATAGCAACAGCATGTCTGCTAACCCTATGGCCCCTGACATGTGGCTGGTGTGTATCAGCAACTAGCTGTGTGGTTGTTTACTGATCGTCTCAGCAGACAGAAATGGACTGGCAGCCGGCTGCTGACCTACATCAACACAACTCCCTCTGCTCATGTCCACTGTGGAAATGCAATTAGGAATAATTATGAGCTAGCCAGCCTCTCACTGCTGGGCCACAGGGCATAGATCTCCTGACTCCTCACCGCAGAGAGGGAGAGAAAGATGGGGGGAAGAGAGATAGGCGAGAGAAAGAAAGAGAGAAGAGAGAGAGAGGGGGGGGTCACTGGCATACTGTAGGGTCAGGTTAGATACAGTATCACATCCATGCAAAGGCTATAGCAGGGGTACTCAACCACTATTTGGTCCAGTCACACAAATTTACTAGATGGTAAAGTTCCGGATGGTCATTTATCATCATAGTAACAAACCCCCACATCGCGACTCATGCGTCCTCTGTAGCTCAATTGGTAGAGCATGGCGCTTGTAACGCCAGGGGAGTGGGTTCGATCCCCGGGACCACCCATACGTAAAAATGTATGCACACATGACTGTAAGTCACTTTGGATATAAGCATCTGCTAAATGGCATATTATTATTATATTATTATGCGACCCCAAACTGCTCAAACTGTTCACACCCCTCTTGTTGGCAGAGAGAAAACGTTGCCATTTTAAATCAAATTTCCTGCAATTCTTCACAATTTGTCATGAGGCGGGCAGAAAATTTAGCTGTTTTAAATCACATTTCCTGCAATTCTACATATTTTGCCATGTTTTATGTGAAAAAAAGCAGAAAACTGTCACTCTTAGTTAGTTTAAGCCTGGATATTTGTGAGATATGATTGTGTGTACAGTTCAGTACAGTACAGTACCTGTGTGTGACTTGAGGACATGTGTGGGGTGGCTAGCTGTTGTGACGACCCTCCCACTCTGTCTGCCGTATTCTCTCTTTGCTCTTGTTTCCTTATTAGGATGCCGGTGGGCGGAGTTGGGGGGGTCGTCAGTTACATGGGAAACACCTGGGCCGGGTGTGTCCCGGGATAAATGGACCTCTTCCACATTCATTGGGGAGACTCTCTCCAGGCAGTTACTTTGATCTTGGTTGTGATATTTTTGAGGCCTTTTTGGGTTGTTTGTTTTGGCGCTTTTCAACACTTTTCCATATTACATTTATGCATGCAAACACTCACGTACACTACTGATTACTGATTACACACACCATTGTTATTTGATTTAGTTTACTTTAATTAATAAATATATACTTTGAGTACTCCTTGTCTCCACGTGTCTCCCTTTTGTTACGAACTTGAGCCGGTTCGTGACAAGTGGGGGTTCGTCCGGGATCTTGAACTGGTTGTGTTTGGGAGAACGTGGAGTTAATGTCCAATTCTGTAGGGTTTTTCCTTGTAAATTTTGTTAGTTTGTTTGAGTTTGATAGGCCAGTATTGGTTGCCTTTGGGTTTTGTACTGCGTTGGAGAGAGTACATTGGTTAGTTTCCAGTCCCTGCCCAGCCTGGAAACTCTTGCTCTACTCGCTGTTGGGACATCGGTCTGAGGTGAGTACAATCGGCTGTGTACCTCCGTGGGAGATTGGGTAGGGTAGTGACATTTGCTACCCGGAGCTATAGCTTTTTCCCCTGATAGGCTTAGTGACGTGTTTTGTTTTGGGATACGTGGGCATGGTTAAATGTTTGTTATTTTTGTGTGGTGTCAGTGGACTGAGCAGTTGTCTCGGGGGCACATCCGTGGCTTGGGGAAATCTACCAGCGTGCTGGGGGTTTAATTCCTTGCCAGCGGGCTACAGTGCGTAATTACCCACCGCAAATCTGCACGAAGACTAGGGTTGAGTTATTGTAGGTTTTGGGGAAGCTCCATATCCCAGCTCTTTTCTGTGGTGCTCGGTGTGATTGTATTTCTCTTGTGTCTGGTGTGCTCAGCAGAGGGGTTGAGCAAGATTATTATGATCTATATATATTTACTTTTTTTTCCCTGATTATGGCGTCTAATGTAGACGAGTTCATTCGCTTTCCATCAGAAGAACTGTTAGAATTATGTACTAAAGAACAGCTGTTGAAGGTTGCTGAACACTACAAGGTTGAAATTAGTGATAAACGTCTAAAAAAATTCTATTAGGTTAATATTGAAGGCCAATTTGATGGAGAGTGGTATTCTGGATGTTACCACTGGGGCAGCCTCTGCTGAGGACACGTTGTCTCCCCGATATGTTACAATGACCGCTCCATCGGTTAGTCATAGTGGTCTTCTTTTTGAACAGCAGAAAGAACTGCTTCTGTTACAGCTAGAGCATGAACAAAATGGACAAAGAGCTAAAATGGAGCATGAACAAGCTAAAATGGAGCATGAACGAAATGGACAAAGAGCTAAAATGGAGCATGATCGTGTAAAATATGAAAGGGAATTGGAATTTAAACAGGATATGGAGCGTGCTAAAAATCAAGCTGCAACAAGAGCGACTAGAGTTGGTTAGGGAAGGAAAGCTCTCAGGGGAGAGTTTGCTCTGGGAAGGTGACCCAGAGTTACCTAGGGTCGTTCCTCTTTTGGTCGTAATCCAGAGACATTTGATGTTGTAGGGAATTTACGGTTGTTGCCCCAGTTTAATGAAAAGGACCCGGAGACATTCTTTTCATTGTTTGAGCGTGTTGCTGACGCTAGGAGTTGGCCTGATTCTGATCGCACTTTGATGTTGCAGTGTGTGCTGACTGGTAAAGCGCAAGAAGCATATTCAGCTCTTAGCGTAGCAGACAGTGTTAGTTATGAGAAGGTTAAAACGGCTGTGTTACAGAGTTACGAATTGGTCCCTGAGGCTTACCGCCAACGATTTAGAACTTTAAAAAGGGATGATCAGCAGACTCATGTTGAGTTTGCGCGAATATTATCTTCACAGTTCAATCGCTGGTGTTCTGCCTCTGCAGTTATGACTTTCCAAGGGCTGTGTGATCTGATTATGTTAGAACAATTTAAGGACACAATCCCTGATCGTATAGCCGACGCATACTAACGAACGAAAAATAAAGACTGTTGCTGAAGCTGCGGTTTTGGCCGATGAATATGTGTTGACTCACAAAAATGTTTTTGCCGAACCCCGTATTCGGAGTGAGTGTGGGCGTTCGCAGAGATTTGGGCCTCGCTCGCCGAGATACTTCGGTTCCCGGGCAGAGTTTCATTCAAATAGGGTTGAGACTGATACCCGTGGTAAAACTGACGTTGGTCAAGAGTGTCACTACTGTCAAGAATTAGGTCATTGGAAAAATGAATGTCCGATTCTTAGATCTAGGGGTAAATTCAGTACAGGTGCTTATGGTAAATCGAGGCCTGCAGCGTTAGCCGCGCCTGTTCCACATCAGTTCACTCATGACGCATTGTCTCCTGCCCGGAGCCAGGTGAAGGGTTATATTGATCCCGACTATTTACCTTTCGTTACGGAGGGTTTTGTGTCTATGGTAGGAAGTAAGAACCGAGTGCCAGTAAAGATCCTAAGAGACACAGGTGCCTCTGAATCATTTGTGTTGGAGTCTGTGTTACCCTTCTCTCGCGGAGACTGATTCGGGGAATAGTGTTCTAATCAGGGGAATAGGTTTGAACACTCTGTCAGTTCCATTGCATAAACTGATGTTGGATTGTGGACTGGTGAAAGGTGAGGTTGTTGTGGGGGTGCGTCCTTCATTGCCTATTGAGGGTATTGACGTGATCCTTGGAAATAACTTGGCTGGGGAGCGTGTGTGGCCTATCGTGTCTCCATCTTTAGTGGTTTCCACTAAGCCGTCAATTGTAGGGATTCCTGATGAGAGTGCGCAGGATTTCCCAGAGGTGTTTTCTGCGTGTGCAGTGACGCGTTCTATGATCCATGACGACCTGGTCACGGAGCTGGCTAACGAGAATACCATAAAGAAGTCTGTTACTGTTTTCCCTGTTATCCCGTTATCTGTATCCCGCTCCGATTTAATCGAGGCGCAACGGACTGACCCTACATTAGAAGAGTTGCGGGACCAAATTGTGTCTGTGGAACAGTTGGGAGATGTCGCACAGGGCTATTTTCTCCAAGAGGAGGTCCTGATGAGAAAGTGGATGTCTCATGGTAGTTGTTTTCTGGGGGAGGCGATTAGTCAGGTTGTGGTACCAGTTAAGCTTCGTGAGTTGGTGCTGACAACTTCTCACAACGACGTTGCTGGGCATATGGGTGTGAGAAAAACCTACAATCGCATATTACGAAATTTTTTTTGGCCAAGATTAAAGAGGGATGTTTCTGATTTCATCAAAACTTGTCACACCTGTCAATTAACTGGTAAACCTAATCAAGCTATTAAGCCGGTACCACTGTTCCCTATTCCTGTACTCAGTAACCCTTTTGAGTATCTGATTATTGACTGTGTTGGTCCTCTGCCTCGTTCCAGAAAGGGTAGTAATTATTTGTTGACTGTGATGTGTCAGACCACTAGGTTTCCTGCTGCCTATCCTCTCAGGTCTATCACGACTAAGTCTGTGTTAAAAGCTTTGACTCAGTTTTTCTCACTGTTTGAATCCCTAAGGTCATTCAAAGTGATCAAGGATCTAATTTCACCTCTAATCTCTTTGGACAGGTTCTCCAACAACTCCATATTAAACACAACTTGGCTAGCGCTTATCATGCCCAAAGTCAAGGAGCACTGGAACGTTTCCATCAAACGCTTAAGTCTTTGTTGAGATCTTATTGTACTGAGATGGATAAGGATTGGGAGGAGGGGTTGCCTTGGTTACTGTTAGCTGCTAGGGAGGTTTCACAGGAGAGCACAGGTTTTAGCCCAAATGACCTAGTGTTTGGACATAAGGTGCGTGGGCTTTTATTTGTTCTCCAGGATGACTGGAAGTCTCCCGAGCCTCCTCAGTCCCTGTTATCATATGTGTGTGATTTTCGGCGACGCTTGTATGCCGCTGGTGAAATGGCTAAAGAGAAGCTATCATCTTCACAGGACAGGATGAAGAGCATATATGATCGGCGAGCTGAGCCTCGTCACTTTAGTCCAGGTGATCAGGTTCTGGCTCTGCTGCCAATTGTTGGTTCTCCTTTTCAAGCCAAGTTTCAAGGTCCATATACAGTGGTGCGCCAGGACACTGAGCAAAATTATCTAGTTGCCACTCCAGAACGGAGGAAAGCACATCAACTGTGCCATATAAATTTGTTAAAACCCTATTATGCACGTTCCTCTGAGACTGAACAGGGGGAGTCTACAGAGGACGGTAAGGCTGTTCTTTTGGCTGATACTGTTTATACCCTGGATTCTGGTCATGCTAGGTCTGTGCAGGAGCAGGAAGAGGTTTCTGGTCCCGACGATTGCATACTGCAGGGTAGATTGAAGAATTCAGAGACACTGGAGATTTTAGATAGTCTTCTTACTCATCTACCTGTTGATGGGCGGAAAGAGATGGTGGGTCTGATTCGGAGATTTCCAGGGTTGTTTTCTGATACACCAACACGTACAAACTTAATAGAACATGATATTGACATTGGAGATGCTGACCCCATTCGTCAACGGTTCTATAGAGTTTCTTCAGAGAAACTGCGTTGTCTGGATGCTGAGGTCAGGTACATGCTGGAGAGTAAAATAGCAGAGCCTTCTTTCTCCAGTTGGGCTTCTCCCTGTATCTTGGTCAGTAAATCGGATGGAACAAACAGATTTTGTACGGACTACCGTAAGGTAAACGATGTCACTAAGCCGGATTCATTTCTCTTCCTCGGATGGAGGACTGCGTTGATCAAGTCGGGCGCAGCTAAGTTTGTGAGCAAATTTGACCTGTTAAAGGGCTATTGGCAGGTGCCACTGACGAGTAGGGCACGTGAAATCTCTGCCTTTATTACACCTTTTGGTCTGTACTCGTATTCGGTTATGAGTTTCGGGCTGCGTAATGCGCCTGCAACTTTTCAGCGACTTATGAACAGGGTTGTCTCTGGTCTGGCCGGGTGCGCTGTTTATCTGGACGATGTAGTGATATATGCAGATACTTGGGAGGAACATCTGTCCCGTATTCAAGCCTTGTTCGAACGTCTGGCTGCGGGTCGTCTCACGATAAATTTGGCTAAATGTGAGTTTGCTCAGGCGACTGTGACATACCTTGGAAAGGTGGTTGGGCAGGGTGAAGTGCGTCCTGTTCGGGCTAAAGTGGTAGCTATTGATGCTTTTCCACTACCAACTACTAAAAAGGAACTGATGCGTTTCTTGGGAATGATTGGGTATTATCGTGGTTTTTGTAGGAACTTCTCTACTGTGGTCGCTCCCTTGACAGATTTGCTGAAAGCTAAGGCTGTGTACGTATGGTCTTCTCATTGTCAACAGGCTTTCGAAGATGCAAAGAGGTTGCTTACTTCAACTCCGGTACTGGCTGCTCCTCGTGTGGATTTGTCATTTACCTTGCAGGTGGATGCTAGTCATGTGGGGGCGGGGGCAGTGTTGCTGCAAGCAGATGTGGCTGGGGTTGAGAGGCCTGTTAGTTTCTTTTCCAAAAAGTTTAACCATTATCAGTTGAACTATTCTGTCATTGAAAAAGAAGCATTAGCACTTATATGGGCGCTACAACACTTTGAAGTGTATGTTGGGTCGGGTGTAGTACCTATTGTGGTTTACACCGACCATAACCCTCTCACATTTTTGAGGTCCATGAGGTGTCCTAACCAGAGGATAATGAGATGGTGTTTATTTTTACAATCTTTCCATCTAGATGTGCGGCACATCCGGGGGACTGATAACGTGATTGCTGATGCGCTCTCTCGTGCGCCCTGTTCATGAATATTGATGTGACCGACCAGTGTTTGATTTTGTCATGTTCTATCTTTCCTGTTTGTCCCCTCCTAGTCTTGTGTTTTTCTTTCCTCTTAAAGGTTGCTGAGGTCTGGAGAGGAGGATGATGGGTGGGGCAAGTGGAGGGGTGAACATGTACAACTTGTCGGTTTGGGACGCAGGGGCTGGTACGTTGGGCCGGGGTCCTTGTTGGTCCCCGGTCTTATGGGGGGGGGTGTGACGACCCTCCCACTCTGTCTGCCGTATTCTCTCTTTGCTCTTGTTTCCTTATTAGGATGCCGGTGGGCGGAGTTGGGGGGGTCGTCAGTTACATGGGAAACACCTGGGCCGGGTGTGTCCCGGGATAAATGGACCTCTTCCACATTCATTGGGGAGACTCTCTCCAGGCAGTTACTTTGATCTTGGTTGTGATATTTTTTAGGCCTTTTTGGGTTGTTTGTTTTGGCGCTTTTCAACACTTTTCCATATTACATTTATGCATGCAAACACTCACGTACACTACTGATTACTGATTACACACACCATTGTTATTTGATTTAGTTTACTTTAATTAATAAATATATACTTTGAGTACTCCTTGTCTCCACGTGTCTCCCTTTTGTTACGAACTTGAGCCGGTTCGTGACACTGTAGATGAAGGTGCTACTGTAGACTCACCTGTCCTGTGTAGGCAAAGTCTAGTGCATGTTTCAGTCCCACACTGGTAACTCCCTGAAGCGCCACCTCATCCGCCTCACTCTCCACCATGCACAGACTGAACATGGCCTGAGAACACACACAGAGAGAGTGAGATGGAGAGAGAGAAAGAGGCAGAGGGAGAGAGAGAGGGAGAGAGAGAGACACCTCTGAGACATGGGCACAGCAAACCTGAGCTATAAATAGGCTACAGCACAGCTGAATTATAAAAACAACTGCATATCAAATCAAATCAAATTGTATTTGTCACATGCGCCGTATACAACAGGTGTAGAACTTACAGTGAAATGTTTACTTACAAGCCCTTAACCAACATGCAGTTTTAAGACAAATAAGTGTTAAAGTATTTACTAAAATAAACTGAAGTAAAAAATAAAAAAGAAGAAAAATAAAAAATAAAAAATAATTAAAGAGCAACAATAAAATAACAGTAGCGAGGCTATATACAGGGGGTACCGGTACAGAGTCAATGTGCGGGGGCACCGGCTAGTCGAGGTACCAGAGAGTAGCAGCAACGTAAAAGAGGGGGAAGACGACGACAATGCAAATAGTCCATTTGATTGAAGCTGTTAAGAAGCCTTTTGGACCTAGACTTGGCGCTCCGGTACCGCTTGCCGTGCGGTAGCAGAGAGAACAGTCTATGACTAGGGTGGCTGGAGTCTTTGACAATTTTATAGAGGTCCTGGATGGCAGGAAGCTTGGCCCCAGTGATGTACTGGGCCGTACGCTCTACCTTCTGTAGTGCCTTGCGGTTGGAGGCTGAGCAGTTGCCATACCAGGCGGTGATGCAACGAGTCAGGATGCTCTCGATGGTGCAGCTGTAGAACCTTTTGAGGCTCTGAAGACCCATGCCAAATATTTTCAGTCTCCTGAGGGGTGAATAGGCTTTGTCGTGCCCTCTTCACGACTGTCTTGGTGTGTTTGGACCATGATAATTTGTTGGTGATGCGGACACCAAGGAACTTGAAGCTCTCAACCTGCTCCACTACAGCCCTGTCGATGAGAATGGGGGCGTGCTCTGTCCTCCTTTTCCTGTAGTCCACAATCATCTCCTTTGTCTTGATCACGTTGAGGGAGAGGTTGTTATCCTGGCACCACACAGCTAGGTCTCTGACCTCCTACCTATAGGCTGTCTCACCGTTGTCGGTGATCAGGCATACCACCATTGTGTCGTCGGCAAACTTAATGATGATGGAGTAGTGCTTGGCCATGCAGTCATGGGTGAACAGGGAGTACAGGAGGGGACTGAGAACGCACCCCTGAGGGGCCACAGTGTTGAGGATCAGCGTGGCAGATGTGTTGTTGCCTACCCTTACCACCTGGGGGCGGCCCGTCAGGAAGTCCAGGATCCAGTTGCAGAGGAAGGTGTTTAGTCCCAGGGTCCTTAGCTTAGTGATGAGCTTTGAGGGCACTATGGTGTTGAACGCTGAGCTGTAGTCAATGAATAGCATTCTCATGTAGGTGTTCCTTTTGTCCAGGTGTGAAAGGGCAGTGTGGAGTGCAATAGAGATTGCATCATCTGTGGATCTGTTGGGGCGGTATGCAAATTGGAGTGGGTCTAGGGTTTCTGGGATAATGGTGTTGATGTGAGCCATGACCAGCCCTTCAAAGCACTTCATAGCTACAGACCTGAGTGCTACAGGTTGGTAGTCATTTAAGCTTCGTCCAGTACGAGGTGAGTAATCGCTATCCTGATATCTAGAAGCTATTTTCGGTCATAAGATACGGTGGCAGAAACATTATGTACAAAGTAAGTTAGAAATAACGTGAAAAAACACACACAATAGCACAATTGGTTAGGAGCCCGTAAAATGGCAGCCATCTCCTCCGGCGCCATTGTATATGTCCTCATAGATGCAGGAAGTAGGGGTGCTGAAGCACCCCCTGAAAAAATATTAATAATAAATAACAAAAATAGTGCACTGGGCCTTTACTAGTCCTGTATTAGTGGACCGATATAGCCGTCAGTTGCGCGGGCAAAAAATTTATACTTTATTTCCCATTGTCTTAGAGAGAACAGAAGTTCCTATTTTTGCTTGATCAGCACACACAAACAGACAGACAGACAGACAGACAGACAGACAGACAGAGACACACAAGGGTTTAAAAGCACAAAGATTACCATGTGCTTTCACACAGCAACTACACTCACACAGCAACTACACACATTCTTCTAGGGCCTATCCATAGAGTTGATTGGACAAATAGGTCACATAGAGATCATGTGTGTCTTTGACACCCATTTTCCAAGCTATATCTATCAAATCAAATCAAATCAAATCAAATTTTATTGGTCACATGCGCCGAATACAACAAGTGCAGACATTACAGTGAAATGCTTACTTACAGCCCTTAACCAACAGTGCGTTTATTTTAAACAAAAAAAGTAAGAATAAAACAACAACAAAAAAAAAGTGTTGAGAAAAACAAAGAGCAGAAGTAAAATAAAGTGACAGTAGGGAGGCTATATATACAGGGGGGGTAACGGTGCAGAGTCAATGTGCGGGGGCACCGGCTAGTTGAGGTAGTTGAGGTAATATGTACATGTGGGTAGAGTTAAAGTGACTATGCATAAATACTTAACAGAGTAGCAGCAGCGTAAAAAGGATGGGGTGGGGGGCAGTGCAAATAGTCCGGGTAGCCATGATTAGCTGTTCAGGAGTCTTATGGCTTGTGGGTAGAAGCTGTTGAGAAGTCTTTTGGACCTAGACTTGGCACTCCGGTACCGCTTGCCGTGCGGTAGCAGAGAGAACAGTCTATGACTAGGGTGGCTGGAGTCTTTGACAATTTTGAGGGCCTTCCTCTGACACCGCCTGGTATAGAGGTCTTGGATGGCAGGGAGCTTTGCCCCAGTGATGTACTGGGCCGTACGCACCTACCCTCTGTAGTGCCTTGCGGTCAGAGGCCAAGCAGTTGCCATACCAGGCGGTGATGCAACCAGTCAGGATGCTCTCGATGGTGCAGCTGTAGAATTTTTGAGGATCTGAGGACCCATGCCAAATCTTTTTAGTCTTCACGACTGTCTTGGTGTGCTTGGACCATGATAGTTCGTTGGTGATGTGGACACCAAGGAACTTGAAGCTCTCAACCTGTTCCACTACAGCCCCGTCGATGAGAATGGGGGCGTGCTCAGTCCTCTTTTTTTCCTGTAGTCCACAATCATCTCCTTTGTCTTGGTCACGTTGAGGGAGAGGTTGTTGTCCTGGCACCACACGGCCAGATCTCTGACCTCCTCCCTATAGGCTGTCTCATCGTTGTCGGTGATCAGGCCTACCACTGTTGTGTCGTCGGCAAACTTAATGATGGTGTTGGAGTCGTGCCTGGCCATGCAGTCATGGGTGAACAGAGAGTACAGGAGGGGACTGAGCACGCACCCTGAGGGGCCCCCGTGTTGAGGATCAGTGTGGCAGATGTGTTGTTACCTACCCTTACCACCTGGGGCGGCCCGTCAGGAAGTCCAGGATCCAGTTGCAGAGGGAGGTGTTTAGTCCCAGGATCCTTAGCTTAGTGATGAGCTTAGAGGGCACTATGGTGTTGAATGCTGAGCTGTAGTCAATGAATAGCATTCTCACGTAGGTGTTCCTCTTGTCCAGGTGGGAAAGGGCAGTGTGGAGTGCGATAGAGATTGCATCATCTGTGGATCTGTTGGGGCGGTATGCAAATTGGAGTGGGTCTAGGGTTTCTGGGATTATGCTGTTGATGTGAGCCATGACCAGTCTTTCAAAGCACTTCATGGCTACAGACGCCAGTGCCACGGGTCGGTAGTCATTTAGGCAGGTTATCTTAGAGTTCTTGGGCACGGGGACTATGGTGGTCTGCTTGAAACATGTTGGTATTACAGACTCGGTCAGGGACATGTTGAAAATGTCAGTGAAGACACTTGCCAGTTGGTCAGCACATGCTCGGAGTACACGCCCTGGTAATCCGTCTGGCCCAGCGGCCTTGTGAATGTTGACTTGCTTAAAAGTCTTACTCACATCGGCTACGGAGAGCGTGATCACATAGTCGTCCGAACAGCTGGTGCTCTCATGCATGCTTCAGTGTTGCTTGCCTCAGGCGAGCATAGAAGTGGTTTAGCTCGTCTGGTAGGCTTGTGTCACTGGGCAGCTCGCGGCTGTGCTTCCCTTTGTAGTCTGTAATAGTTTTCAAGCCCTGCCACATCCGACGAGCGTCAGAGCCAGTGTAGTATGATTCAATCTTAGACCTGTATTGACTCTTTGCCTGTTTGATGGTTCGTCGGAGGTCATAGCGGGATTTCTTATAAGCTTCCGGGTTAGAGTCCCGTTCCTTGAAAGCGGCAGCTCTACCCTTTAGCTCAGTGCGGATGTTGCCTGTAATCCATGGCTTCTGGTTGGGGTATGTACGTACGGTCACTGTGGGGACGACATCATCGATGCACTTATTGATGAAGCCAGTGACTGATGTGGTGTACTCCTCAATGCTGTCTGAAGAATCCCGGAACATGTTCCAGTCTGTGCTAGCAAAACAGTCCTGTAGCTTGGCATCTGCGTCACTATCCGACACAGAGACTGGTTACTTCCTGGTCCTGATATTTTTCTGGGAAACACTCCATTAATGCACGCACATGCACACAAACACAGAGACAAAGTGAAATCAAAGCCCCAGAGAGAGAGCAGCCGCCTGGCCCTGAGCCTGCTGTGCTGTGCCTGATGCCGGGTGCTCAACAATCAAAGCAATTGATTGGTGTCACAGTATGAGATGATGGCAGAGCCATTGATCAGGGATGGAGGAACAGGGGAAGTGGCAGGGTGACGGATTAGTACACAACTAAAATAATCAACGTCTCCTAAATCACACTAGCCTGGGTACCAATCTGTTTGCGCCTTCATGCCACACCTTGTCATCCGAAAGAGTTGACATGAGATGTCCATGTACTGGACTTTGGAAGGCCAGTGACAACTGTGATGACAGAAACATCCTGGTAGGGTCAATTACGCCTGACGTTTTTCCTGTCATGTTTTGTCCTTGACTGGGCATAACTAGCCTAATATTTCAGAAATGTTAAAAGGCAACTCATCCAGCTCCCCATTCGGTTTCCGTTTCTAGTGCGGCATATTTCAGAGGAGGGTCGGCTTGCGGGCAGCTCTCTATTTCCAAAAAAGGCATGTGTCATTAGGGTTGAGCCTTGTTGATTCACCACTGTGTTAGTAAAAACAATCCCCCGGTTGACTGAACACCGGCCACATCCTGGTGGCGGTGTGTGTCTGGATGGGGTCGTGGGTGAGCGGTGTGTGTATGAATGCTTGCATGCGAGTTTGGGCTAAGGACCTGGATGTGTGATGACATGGGTAAGGTCACACGCTACAGGGTTACTCCTGACCTAGAGAGAGGGAGGTACTGAGGGGAGAGCCTGTGTGTTTTTTTTCTCTCTCTCTCTCTCTCTCTCCTCTAAATCGCCTGAGGAAAAATATTTTACTGCACATTTGTCACGTTCGTTCAAGGACGGGTCAGACCAAGGCGCAGCGTGAAATGCGTACATGTTTATTAGACTGATAAACAACGACAAAACAACAAACGAAACGTGAAGTCCTAAGGCTAACACAATACAAGCCTCCAACACGGAACAAGATCCCAACTAGACAGTGCCAATAGGCTGCCTAAGTATGGTCCCCAATCAGAGACAACGAGCGACAGCTGCCTCTGATTGGGAACCACACCGGCCAACATAGATCCACACATACTAGATCGACAACATAGAATAAACACAACAAAGAATATACACACCCTGACTCAACATATACAAGTCCCCTGAGTCAGGGCGTGACAGTACCCCCACCCAAAGGTGCGGACTCCGACCGCACAACCTTCACTTAACAGGGCATCTGGGTTTGACGACCTCATACTCTCCGCCTCCCTGTTGCGCCACTGGTCTGGTCTGGACCTCGGCGCGCTGCTTCCCCTCTCCTTCCTCCCACGATACGCCAGGCCCTGTCTGGACCCTGGTGTGGGAGACCCCGAACCTGGAGAGGGGCTGACGTCATGGTCTGGACTGGAGCCGCTGACCGGAGCTGGACTTGGCACCGGTGGAGCGGACTGTTCTGGCTCCGGAGTGGAGCCGCTGACCGAGCTGGATCAGGCACCGTGGAGCGGACTGCTCTGGCCCGGAGTGGGAGCAGCTGACCGGAGCTGGATCAGGCACCGGTGGAGCGGACTGCTCTGGCTCCGGAGTGAAGCCGCTGACCGGTACCGGACCAGGCACCGGTGGAACGGGCACGGGCCGTGCCGGACTGGGAACACGCACCACTGGCTTGGTGCGAGGAGCAGGAACGGGCCGGGCCGGGCCAGACTGGCGACGCGCACCACTGGCTTGGTGCGAGGATTAGGAACAGGCCGGGCCGGACTGGCGACGCGCACCACTGGCTTGGTGCGAGGAGCAGGAACAGGCTGGGACGGACTGGCGACTTGCACCACTGGCTTGGTGCGAGGAGCAGGAACAGGCCGGGCCGGACTGGCGACGCGAGCAGGAACAGGCCGGGCCGGACTGGCGTCGCGCACCACTGGCTTGGTGCGAGGAGCAGGAACAGGCCGGGCTGGCGACGCGCACCACTGGCTTGGTGCGAGGAGCAGGAACAGGCCGGGCCGGACTGTGGAGGCGGACTGGAGGTCTGGAGCGGAGAGCTGGCACCACCCGTCCTGGCTGAATGCCTACTTCCGCACAGTATGTGTGAGGCATCAGCACAGGACGCACTGGGCTGTGCACACGCACTGGCGATACAGTTCGTAGAACTGCCGCAGGATATGCGGGACCGAGGAGGCGTACTGGAGACCAGGAGCATTGAGCTGGCACACCCCGTCCTGGCTGGATGCCCATCTTCGCACGGCACGTGCGTGGTGCAAGCACAGGACGTACAGGACTGTGCTGGCGCACTGGCGACACAGTACGTAGCTCCGCATAACACGGAGCCTGCCCAGTCATACGCTTCGTCGCGTGAGTACGGGGAGTTGGCTCTGCTCTGACACTAGGCTCCGCCAACCACCCCGTGTGCCCCCCCAAAAAATGTTCTTGGGGCTGCTTCTCGGGCTTCCTCCTCGACCGGCCTCCTCTGTGTTGCCGTTGCACCTCTCCTGCCTGGGCATCTACCTTAGCCCATGGTCCTCTCCCCGCAAATATCTCTTCCCATGACCACAAATTGCCCACCTGTGACATGGCTATTCGCTCCGCCTGGGCACGCTGCTTGGTCCTCGTTTGGTGGGATCTTCTGTCACGTTCGTTCAAGAACGGGTCAGACCAAGGCGCAGCGTGAAATGCGTACATGTTTATTACACTGATAAACAACGACAAAACAACAAACGAAACGTGAAGTCCTAAGGCTAACACAATACAAGCCTCCAACACGGAACAAGATCCCAACTAGACAGTGCCAATAGGCTGCCTAAGTATGGTCCCCAATCAGAGACAACGAGCGACAGCTGCCTCTGATTGGGAACCACACCGGCCAACATAGATCCACACATACTAGATCGACAACATAGAATAAACACAACAAAGAATATACACACTCTGACTCAACATATACGAGTCCCCTGAGTCAGGGCGTGACAACATTTCACAAGTCCTCATCATCACCAGAGAAATTATATTGTGATCGCCGTTCGTGGTGAGTAAAGTAACGCTCCCTGTATGTTCCATCCATTTTTCTGCATAAGGTGGGTAAACGCTCTCGCAAAATAAAAAAAGGTGCTTAAACTGCGTTTACCTTATGTTGATTGTAAGAGGGTGGATATTGTATAAGGCCATAAAGACAATCACTGTAGTTCAGGGTTCTTCAATTCCGGTCCTGGAGGGCCGAAACACCTCTGTTTTTCATCCTCTCCTTCTAATCAGGGGCTAATTCAGACCTGGGACACCAGGTGAGTGCAATTAACTACAAGGTAGAAATAAAAAACAGAAGTGTTTCGGCCCTCCAGGACCGGAATTGAAGAACCCTGCTGTAGTTAGATATGATGTCTTGTCCCCAGCTCAGGGCTTTCAGATGAAAACCTCCCTCAGTAACACTACCCTTACAAAAAAATAATTGTTGTTTTAAACAAATCACGTGAAAAATGTAAAATGTAATAAAAAAAAAGAGAGATTAATTCACGACTCAGACATGTGTGTGTCCCGCAAAATCGTTCCCTTGTCCCGCATTTGGGCCTTTTAGATGTGGTCACCCTAATTCCACCGGTGGAAACATTGCCACTGCAACATGTTAACACCATCTTTTCACATGTGAGGAGAATAACATTATTTCAACCCCACATGTGAATCTGCAATTCCACATGTGAAAGTGAGATTTTCACAGTTGGAGTTTTCTTACATGTGAAACTGCAAATTAGATTTTCACTTTCACATGTGAAATTGCAAGTTCACATGTGAAAAACAATCATGTGGATGTTTTTCACATATGAAACTGCAAATGTGATTTCCACATGTGAACCTGTCAATTCCACATGTGAAAGTGAGATTTCCACATGTGAAATTTAGATTTTCTAGTGCTGTCCCCGACTAAGAAAAATCTTGGTCGACCGAGAGTCGTCCAGTTCTTTCGACCAAATTGGTTATAACAAGCTTCGAACACAGTAATGTCGACAGCAAAATGGATGGGGAAGACGTGAAAAAGAAACTCGAAACGGGCAAATGTTTACTGGTTGCTCAGGAGGGAAAGGGGAAGTCAGATCTGTGGAAGACATTTGACTTAGTTGAGGAAACTATTGGAGATCAAGAAAAAGGAGGGTATAGGAGCAAGCGTTGCGTGAGTATTATGTGTGCCAAACAGTTGCTGTTTCGGACTATTTGGAACAGTGTAAACAACAATGAATAAATAAGTGTAGCAGAGAGTCTGTTCTAACTGAAAAAAATAAAATATAAAGCCTTTATTACAGCAGACTAAAAACAGTTGCATGCATTCGTGAATTGCTATTTATTTATTTTTAGGCTAATTATTCAACATAAGCCTAAATAAGTTACGGTATTAAGACTAAACAGGACCCGCTCTTAGGCCTACAGCTCGATGGTGGTTATACAAGGCTGCTATACAAAGCCTTCTAATGATAATGACATTACTTATTATTATAATGAAGATCATAATAATAATTGTAATAATAACAATAAGAAGGAGATCAAGAAAAAGGAAGGTATAGGAGTGAGAGCTGCGTGCATATTATGTGTGACAAACAGGTGCTGTTAGATTACAATATAATTTTTCTGCCTGTTAGGAACAGTGTAAACAACACTAACTAATAAGTAATAACAGTCTGTTCTAACAAAAAAAAAATCGTAAAGCCTTTATTACAGCATAGCAAAGATTAAAAACAGCCAAATCTGTGAAATTGCTTTATCCAACATTTTGCCGTTGCATGAGGCTTGGTGCTCACGGAATCAGTAGGCTATTAAACAAACACTTAAACAGGCAAGAAATGCAAGATCGGTCTTATTTCTGTAGATATATATGGATGATTTATAAAGCCAGGCCCATTTAACAGTTAGGTTATTGATTATAGACCTAACCAAGTTGGGGTTTGCTCTCTCCTCACTTTTCTTAGACAATTAGGCTAAACCCTATTCGCACGGGACTAGTATTACTAGAGAACGTTGGTTATGTAATTATTACCCCAGAATGTCTGTTATTCCAGAGGACGATTCGGACGGGATAATTTTTTCCCAAACTGCCCCCTGTAATTCTTAATTTTTTTCCCAATAAATAGACAGTTATGACGGAAGCCTGGAGTTTTTTTTCTAGGCGTGAAGATATTTCAACAAGTCCAGGCGATAACAGGGCTACACTGATAACTCGAGCTTGGTTCCCAAGTTTCTAAACCATACCAACCCATCTTTGATATAGTGTCGCCATAATATTTCAATTGAGGAAGTGTGATCATAATCATTAGGATGTTTTAGCGATCCCCAGTAGACGTCCTAAATGCCCCCCAGCCTTCAGATGTGAGCTAAACAGTGCACTTGAGATGCGTTTTAAGGCTATGGATGTGAATGTGAACTTATAATTTCCAAACGTTTAAGTCACTTGTATGCTGATCTATTAACAGCAAGGGTTACATTAAATAGGCGCAATATTTTTACTGATGCATTTGGCAATATTCAATTCATACGCACAAAACATATTAACAAAAGCATTCACTGTGAAAGTTGATACATATACATTTACATTTTAGTCATTTAGCAGACGCTCTTATCCAGAGCGACTTACAGTTAGTGAATACATTTTTTTTTATACTGGCCCCCCGTGGGAATCGAACCCACAACCCTGGCATTGCAAACGCCATGTAGGCCCTTCATATATAGGCTATGCATGGCACTTCGTTCAAATGATCGAATCAGTTATTGTTTTCTTGCTCAAACCGTGAGCAACACCTGTCAAACTCAGACATTTCTCTCAAAACACAGGGATGTCGATTTGCAAGGACTAGTATTATCAGAGGACCTTGGAGTTCGCCAAAAAACAGTAGGTTATTCTGGCTGGAATTGCCATGTACAAATTACTGACATGGCAGATTTGGACGGGAGAAAAAAAAAGGACAGATGTGGAGTTTTGTGCTTGTGCACATAATTACATTACCCGGACTGTGCCATCCCCGTGGCCTCCGCAATGGAGTAGTCCACTGAGACAGGCGCGAATCAGACAGGCGTCTTGTGCATCATGAAAAAAAACAAAAAACGACTACTCGACTAAAGAAATCTCGGTCGACCAACAGCCTATCGACCAGTCAACTAAATGGGGTCAGCCCTAAGATTTTCACATGTGAAATAGCGATTTTTTTTTTTTTCATGTGAAACGACAAATGTGATTTTCAACATTAGTCTATTAAAAACAGTACTCTAGTAATGAGGTTTGTGCAGTAGACTATAGGCCCAAAACATTATACTGCATATTGGCTTTGCTTGAATTGCCCTGCCAATGCATTGTTGTTCTTCTCAGACCATTCATTTTTAAAATATATTTTAACATTTGGGGAAGGCTATATGATCACACCGGTAATAGAGAAAAGTCCAAAAGTATTTGGTTTTAAATATACTTAAGTATCAAAAGGAAATGGAATTGCTAAAATGTACTTAAGTATCAAAAATAAAAGTATGAACCATTTCAAATTCCTTATATTAAGCAAACCAGACGGCACAATTTTCTTGTTTTTTATTTATCTACGGATAGCCAGGGGCACACTCCAAAACTCAGACATAATTTACAAACGAAACATTTGTGTTTAGTGAGTCCGCCAGATCAGAGGCAGTAGGGATGACCAGGGATGTTCTCTTGATAAGTGTGTGAATTGGACCATTTTCCTGTCAAAATGTAACGAGTACTTTTGGGTGTCAGAGAAATGTATGGAGTAAAAAGTACATCATTTTCTTTAGGAATGTAGTGAAGTAAAAGTAAAAGTTGCCATAAATATAAATAGTAAAGTAAAGTACAGATACCCCAAAAAACAACTTAAGTAGTACTTTCAAGTATTTTTACTTAAGTACTTTACACCACTGTGTTTAAACAATTAGCTTTTTATTTTACTGGGCTGATGGAGCCTACATCTGATTATCAGTCTCAGCAGAGGGAAAGGGCAGCAGACTGAGAGTCCGCCTCTCAATGCCCCCCCGCTCTCCCTTTCCTCCGCTGACACTGACCAAAAAGGGACACCGTCTTCCAGCTGATGGTGAAACTCGAGTCGCACCGAATTAATTCTGCCTCATGCACAAATTCATGTTGTTACTTACTCCTATGACCAGAGAAAGTGAAACATTCCTCAATATTAAAAAAGACCCAAGGCGCTAATGATTACAACGCAAGCCTATCGATACACTTTCCTGCTCATTCATTGCAGCTGCAGTGCTGGTTGTAGTTCGAGTGGAAGTAGGGAGAATGCGCATTTTATTGCTTATACATTTATTATTGCTTTTATTGCTTAAAAGTGCTGAATATAAAGTGTTGACAGTGCTGAGTAAAAACTTAAACATGAACTCACTCATAAAAACAGCAGCTCTTTGCTATATTCGTTGACAGTCTCTCTCTCTAAGTCATGGTTTTAAAACTTTAGAAATCTCACAGTATCAACTTTGCTGTAGCTTTCTTTTATGCCTGCTACATTATTGCAGACACGGTAATCTGAGCAATCCGATTGGCCAGTGGTAGGCCTATAGTGTACTTGATTTGCTCCCCCCGGGCCAGCCGGGAAGGCAGTTTGTAGCTTCAGACATATGAAATGGTTCAAAATGGGAAAACGTCACCTACCCGGCGCCCAGAGCAGCGGAATCGGGTGCACCTACCACCAACAGCGCATGCAAGGCTTATTGTTGGGTTTTCTACAGAACTGTTTGGCGATCGACTAGGAATGCCTTGGTGACCACTGGCTATTATGAAGTGATTATTTAAGAGCATTGAAGATAAATTACAATCAGTAAAAAAAATATATATCGAGCTAGTAACTAACAGATTTACATCAATCATCAACATCAATCTAGTCGGTTACATGCACACAATAATACTATTATTGTAGATAGTCAGATTAATATAACAGTTTGTTTAGAACGATTTCCCTAATAATCCTGTTTACATGGACACATTTGAAATCCGGCTACCTGATGAGAAAATCGCCAATCAAAATAAACGTTCTACCACAGAGACCATGTTATTTTTGTGAAGCCTATTTGATTCTGAGTTCGACATATAACGCTTGTATGTGAAAACGATGTCTAAGATGCATACTTTCAGTTTTCTGTCCTACTCACTTCTCTCGCGCATAAGAGGGAGGCTTGCGCCACGGTGCTGGCACATGCGCAGATCAAATACACCTCTGGAATGCCAATTAAGCTGTTAACATGTGCTAATAATTCAAAAGATTGCTCAGAAAACCAGTTTTAATCAGCGTGTGCTTACTTCGACTTTTGACTCATTAAAGATAAGCAGAGTAAAGTGTTTACATGAGCCATACTCAACCTACTGCCATAATCAGTTTAATATCTTAATATTAGTGTTCATGGAAATGTACCCAAAGATCAGCTAATAGCCTACCCTCTTTTCCCGGTGTCAATCATGTGTTTAGGAGGCCCTGTAACTAGCTTGCTTACAATTTGTGATGAGTTGAGTGTTGTTGCAGAAATAAATATGCCTATGCTTTTTTCATTTTGAGCACCTGCCCCCTGAAAGCTCTGTGCACGGCCCTGGTAAGGTGTCACAGACAGGGTGGCTGTGATATGCTATATTTCCCTGAGGTGCACAAAGGTAATGTGATGGGATTGGAGGAGAAGGATGACAGGGACTGTGTGCTGTGTGTGTGTGCGTTCCGTGCCTGTGCGTGTAGGCGCTTGCTTCATAAAACCCAGAGCACATGTTACTCACTAGTCTCACACACTCATACACAACATACTCGCATATGCCCTTCCAAAGAGCTATCTCTACTGAATTATTAATCTAAATTAAAACCACTCCATACATGCTTAACTAAACTTTGGTGCCAGATGATAACAAACTTGACACGACATTCGTCCCACAGTCTAATCTGAAAGTACAGGCTGTTGATGGCTATACCAGATTG